>NC_092865.1:20499895-20501280 GCF_032062135.1 Pyxicephalus adspersus | reverse complement strand
CCTAGAGGAGCTGTGACATGTGTTCTGTATCTGCAATACATGTCACAGCTCCTCTAGGGCTGTGGGAGTAATCAGGGGAGCAGAGCTGTCAGCATAGCAGAGCTCCGCTGACTGCTCTGCTCCCTGATTGGCTGAGGAAAGGGAAATCCTGATGATGCTTGAGCTGTCATCAGGGTTTCCTATTTCTCAGCCAATCACAGAGCACTGGAGATGAATAGGCACAAGTCTCCCCATTCATGTCTAGTGCTGAATAGCTGAGAAACGTAAAACCTCAGCCAATCACGGAGCACTAGGGGTGAATGGAGAGGCTTGTCCTCATTTAACCTCTAGTGCCCTGCGATCCCTCTCTGTCAGGAGGATTCCCAGGGCTGTGTTCATTACAGCCCTGGAAACCATCCTGTTATCTGCCTCATTTAACCTCTAGTGCCCTGCGATCCTTCACTGTCAGGAGGATTCCCAGGGATGTGTTCATTGCAGCCCTGGAAACCATCCTGTCATTGGGATAACCTGTAAAAAGGAAAAGTTTAGTTACAAAAACACACACACATTTAATAAAATAATTTAACATTAAAGCCTCGTCCTATTTTGTACATATTTTTTTAACCCTTTCAGGGAATGAGTAAGGGGTTTTATGTACCCCTGTACTCATTCCCCAGGGTGGGGTGGTGGAGATCTGGGAGTCTCCTTAATAAAGGGGGGGTTCCAGAGTCCAATGTCCTGCTAAAAACATTTATAAAACCCCCCATTGTTTTCAATGGAAGCTTTCATAAAAGCTTAAAAACACTTGAAAAAGCCTCCATTGAGTTTGTTTTCCCGTGTTTATCCAGCGTTTTATTTTAAAGGTTGCGAGCAACGTTTAAGATAACGCTCAAAAACGTGCCTGAAGGAAATGTCCTGGTGTAGATTAGCCCATGGGAATGCATAGGGACTTCAAACATGGGCTTTAAAAGCCTCAGGTTAAACGCTGGGGAAACAGTCCGTGTAGTCTAAGCCTTAAATGCTGGGGAAACAGTCCGTGTAGACTAAAGCTGCGTACACACATCCAATAATCGTTATCGTTAGAATCAACCGACGAACGACCGAGGAACAACCGATTGCCCAAAAAAAAGTGACCAATGACGCCGACGAACGAGGATTGTTGTTGGAAATGAACGACCGCCACGGCGGATCTGATTGGTCGACGATCTTTCACTATCTATCGTGTGTACGGTCGTTCAGTGAGCGTGCATGTTTCTGTGGTACATTTTCTCCTTTACATGTCCCTCCCTGCATTGTTCAAACGATTGTATCTAGCGTGTGGACACTGTTGGTGGATTATATTTGAACGATCATATTGTTACAGCATGTACCGAATTGTGCACAATGTGATTGTTCAAGTATAATCG
>NC_092865.1:20441480-20499169 GCF_032062135.1 Pyxicephalus adspersus | reverse complement strand
AAGTAACAGTTCTGGAATTTATATATTGTTTAATACATAGTAAAAGGTACAGTCCCCCTTTAACTAGCTTGTTTAGACTGCAAAGTATTCTGCCTAAATTGAATCCCCATTAAACCAATTCACAAGTTCCTGCTGTGTAATCCAGCCAATCTTTGCTGCAGCCATCTATCTTGCAGCTGTGATGTCATCTAACACCTGTCTCCATGTTATTCTCCATTCTCTACTCAGACAGAGGTTGTGGCAGGATAATGTTTAGGATGCTTTAACATTTAAGCAACTATTTAATGGTGAGTGGAGACAATTAAATCTAACATATACCTATTGAATGTTTAGGTCATTTTAGTGATAAGGAATTAGGCACCAAACATCTTTTTCTTTTCCAACACCATTACTCATTTTCATAATATTACAGTCCCTAAGAATCATTTGTTGCATGTTGGTGACAAGATCACCAGTGACAATCCCTCTTTATTAACTTCTATTTGTTTAGCTACTAGTTCCAGCGTTCTAGATGACAAACCGCAGGAATTAATGATGTGTGGTGAGAAGTGGTGATAAATCTGTGAATAAATTGCCCGTGTGACATGGCCCTAAAGGGCAACTTTTGCAAAATAAATTTGTGTTCTGTTTAAAGGGATTAATAGTTATATTGTTTCCTATTAAGTATATTAGTTTCTTTTTATATTGCATGCCTTTTTTTATTTTCTCCACATTTCCGTTGTTCATGAAAAATTACAGTGACTGGGTTGGAACAAATTATAGCACAGTTAGAGTATATGATCAGCTGTGATCAGCTGGGTTGAAATCTATTTTTTAAAATGAGGGGTACATAAATACTACATACTGGTTTTCATATACATCAAACCTGTATAAGGCACAACTTGTAAAAAAAAATACACCATGCTTATCAGTACCTCTGAAAGGTGTGATTATAAAGTTAAAGCTGCAGTTTTTTTTATGCTTATCTTTTTCTGGCTCGTCCTTTACCCCTTAACCACTATGCTAATGAGTTATTTAAAAAAAAGGTTGGCATTTTTATAATATATTCCATTTTGAAACCCAGTGACTTAATGTACATCACTGCATCTTTGCTGCTGTGAACAGGCAGAGGGATCATGGCTGGTGGGAGAGACTAGCAGGGCACTGTACATAATGTCCTAAAAAACATCAAAATGTCCCATTACCCTGCCCCATACAGACACTCCCCAGGTAATGCCCAATGTGAAGGATTGTCTCCAAAAACCTCTTACAGAACCTAGGGACTTTTTAGGGCACACATTTACACTATATTTGTCAATAATTCCTATAACACATTTTTATTTAAACACTCTATAAAAACACAGTACTTTATGGTAATACATAAATATAACCCACATGTTCATATGTACTCAAAAATATGGTTAGAGATGCCACAATGCCTTAACCTTACATGTGTTGTAAAGGCCACTGGGACCTCTTCAATCCTTGCCAAGGGGAGTGCTTACCATCTCTCCTTTCATACAATAGACTCATACAAGCATGGAAGAGGTCCCTGTAGCCTTTACAACACGTATAAGGTTAAGGCATTGCCACTTACTTTGTGGCATCTCTAACCATGTTTTTAAGTACATATGAACATGTGCATTATATCTATGTTAACATACAGGTACCTGTAATTAGGGATGTGCAAGAATGCCTCTGCCATTCTCATGAAAATTTCCTCAAACTTCCAATGGTTCTGCAAAATTTCGGCAAACCGATTTCGCAAAACCATCGGAAGAGGAAATTAAAACAGGAGGATTCCCAGAGGTGCATTCAGCCCTGGGAATCCTCCTGTTTGTTCAATCTCAGTCAGAGATACAAATGTATCATTTGTAAGAGATACTTATATTACAATGTTAGGAGGTTCTCCTGTGCTGGGAATCTTCTCAATGATTGCCGCTGTGGCTGCATTCATTGAGAAGAGTGTGGGATCCTTGGGGCACTAGAGGTAAAATAACCTCTAGTGCCTGGGGATCTCAGAGAATTTTCAGGGCTGCATGATGCAGCCCTGGAACTCCTCCTGTTCGGCGAATCAGAAGGCTGTTCTCGCTTACATTTTCGGTAAGCGAGAAAGGCCCGATTTGCCGCAAGATTGAATTTTATTATTCTCCCTCGCTCATCCCTAACTGTAATCAACTTTTGATGTCTGTTCTGGTAGAAGCTATGAATTCTAAACTTAACATAGCTGTAGAGGTAACAGTTGTCAATGGGGTACATAGGGGTGCAGTCCTTATGCAGGAAGGGACAATTGGCTGTAATCTCTGATATTCATCTCAATTTTTTACCAACATGACGGGGCTATTTATTTAGGTTTTTTTTATTCTGCTGAAACTTATCTTTTTTCATTTAGATAGTAGCAATTGCCAACCTGATTTATTTTTAAATCATTGTTCTATAATGTTTGTAGGTTGTAACTTTTTTTTTCTTTTTAATTTATGTTTTGTGAATGCACATGATGTCTCTAAGACCCTAAAGCTTGCATTGTGTTCTTGTGTTTATTTTTGTTTATAATTAGTCCTGTTCTACTGCTCAATGTATACGCATACAAATTATTTCAGGTTTGTGTAGGTTTATAAGGCAGATGACTAAAATGTTAATACAGCAACACAGAAAGCCAAAGATGTGACTGCAAGGGATGTGCATCATTAGTATAGGCCTACAGACAATTTGTTAGAGCAGGAGCACAAGATAAACATTCACTGTCATAAATAAATGGTAAATGGTACCAATTCTGTCTGCTAAGAGGGACTCAATATGTATAAGCCAGCTTGTTCCCTCAGTAGTGGAATTTTTTGTACATAATGAGTTCTTCTGTATATTCACTCCTGTTTTCTAAATTCTGCTTTCATATTATTATTATTACACAGCATTTATGTAGCACCAACATATTACCCAGCGCTTTCCAAAGTTCATAGTCTTGTCACTAGCTGTCCCTCAAAGGGGCTCACAATCTAATGTCCCTACCGTAGTCATATGTTAATGCATTTATGTGTGTTAATCTCTAATACAGTCTAAGGTCAATTTGGGGGGAAGCCATTTAACCTAACTGCATGTTTTTGGAATGTGGGAGGAAACCAGAGTACGGGGAGGAAACCCATGCAAACACGGAGAGAACCTGCAAACTCCATAATGTTCTGCAAACTCCATAATGTCCTAGCTAAGATTCTAACCTGAAACCTATTTTCATTTTTCTGGGCATAGACTTATAAATTGGTGCGACTGTGGATCACCTTACAAAGCCCAATATTTGCAAACTGAGAGACTCATTAAAGATCTTGAATACGTTTTAATATAAAGTTTTCATAGAAGCAAGTTTATTAGTATTATTCATACTTGTGCACATCTTTCTCTTTATATGCTACTGTAAAAACTAGTCTGTGGCTGTGTAATACCTGGCCCTTGTCCACTGTTTGAGCAGAATAGGTGGATTCCATATGTAAGCTAGAGAATGTGCTGAGACTGCAGACAAATAGATCCTGTCAACAAAGCAGTTACAGCTGGATTTCATTGTAGCACATTCAGAGGATAAGTTGGATGTAAGCATACAGTACATTGCACTATTACAATTACCTTACCTAAGATATTTGAGTTCTTCTAAAAAGCACCACTATAGACAGAGGGCAGTATAAAATGGGGCTTTAAAGCATCTTTGGTAAACAGACGTAAGCATCATAGGAGTTGGTGTCTCCCAAAGTGTGGTAAATGATTGGTGTTGTCAAGCTGCACATACTGTAAGATGGGCTTAAAACAGTATGGTTAAATAAAAGCTGAGCCTACTCCATTCTAGGTCAAGAGTGCATAACACAAACAATGCAATGTCTATGTAACATACAAAAGTCTGGGGTCAGGTGTATGTAAAGTATAGAGTACAGGAGCCAGAAGAAGTATAAACTATAAAAGTATAAACAGCTCAGTGCACAACACCCCCTTTGATTCACCACCATCACCTTATTATTGTTACACAGCAGTACCACCATTCACATTACACTGCATACACGGAGTTTATACTGACACACACATTGCACATTACACATACCTGTGTCCACATATTCACACACACACTACACAGCTACATATACTGTATACACACAACAGGGGTGGAATGTTTTACTGGTTTATCTGAATGGGCACCTCTGTAATGACTAGGAAGAATAATAATGTAGACCACATTGGTGAGTGAAGGCAGTGAACATACATGGGCAGTCCAGGTTGGGTGTCACCCTCTCTGTTGCAACGCCACTCTAGTTATGCCATGCATTCAAAGCATGCCTGCTCATTTTTGGCAAACCGATGAACAATAATATTTAAAGCAATGTAAAAAAAAATAAGTACGTCCTCAGGAAACTGGTATTTTGATATTTGATAACATTTCTGACCACTCATGGAAGAACTCATTCAGCTGCAAGAAGGTTGTGGGTTTCTGCCACTGCCAGGTATAAATTAGTCTTAAATATTTTAATGGAATTAAAAATAGGGTTCTGGCTAGGTCTGTTCCTTATCCTCCATTTCTTGATTTTGGGCCATTCCTTATATAGAAGGATGGATGGACTCACATTCTCATTAAGCACATTTGGTCTAATACAGAATACATACATTTAATGAGGTTGATTTCATAAATCATTAAATAAGTGAATGGTGTGCAGGTCTGCTGACTTCAATTATCCAACCATGTACAAACAAATATAAAATATATTACATTTCATTGCAAAGTAAATTTTCACCACATTCACCAAGTTAAGTGAATTCTCCCTTAGAGAATAATAGTTTTGGTTGCTAAGTGAACAGCCTAAGCTCCTTTGGTAACTTAACCCAAGACAGTAAGCTGCCCAAACCCTGAAAGCAGCAAACCAATCCAAAACTAGAACATTTCTAAATATTTTTTTACAGTTCAATATGAGGTGCTTTTCCTGAAATATTCACTTTGAACCAAATTTACCTACTGTTTTTGTAGTTAAATAACTTAATCTTTGACATATCTATCCACAACGCATTTTTCCAGATCGTCTGGTCTTTGCTTATTCAAGAGCGAACTGTACTCAGGTTTTTTTTTATGGCATTGTTTGAATCTTGATCAACCCTTGGGTTGCATTTGCTGGGCTAGGCATCCCTGGACAAATTGTCATTTTAATTCTGCATCCTCCTCCTGTGACACTGTCTGTGTCTGTCTGTCATTTGCATATTTAATGCACAGCGCTGCGTAATATGTTGGTACCATATATATACCGTTTGTTAATATTAATAATAATAATAATAATAATAATAATTACTTGCATATTTTTCTTACATTGTTAGATTTATCCACAATTTTTTTCTGAGGGCTTTAGAAAGCTTTTTATCTTGACATTATGACACTACATATGGTAATAGAGAACATAAGACTCTACTTATCTGAGGTTTTCTTTTTATTTAAAGTGATTGTAAATGGAGAAAGGTGCTTACTTTTTAAATGTGACCGATCTGTATTCATTATTTTACATTAAGAGAATGAATACATCATGTCAATGTTATGTTTAATTCTTTTATCTATATAACCCTGTAGGCACTGCTTAAAAATATTCAATATTTCCTAGTCTAAATATGTAAAAAAAACATTTCTATTTGGTGTACTGACATTTTTTCATGACTATGTATAGGACAGCCTATCACAGTATTATGGCCTAAATGCAGAATGCCAATAGGGGGCAAAACATTTCTAGTTGTATTATTAATAATAAGTAATAAATAATGTTCATCAGGACAATAAGAGTTTACTGAACCCTGCGCTTAATGAAAGTTCAATCAGATCTAAGCACTGCTTCTATCCAAACTTACTACATAAAAATCATAAAACTATATTAGTTCTCCCACAGTATCCAAAAGAACTGGAGGAATGCTGGCCTTAACTTGGCTCTACTCAGAGACAGACAGGCAGAATTCTAGTCGAGCTTTAAAAAATAGGAAATAATACATATCAAAAATAAAACAAATTTTATTTAAAGAAAATTATGTTATTCAGTAAATTGTATATGTGCTCCATTGCTTCTTAAGTGGGAGCTATAACAGTGGGCCTGATGTATTAAAGCTCTCCAAGACTGGAGAAGATAGACTATCATGGGTTAACCAGGGTTAAAGCTTAAATGGATTTGGTCGATGAATTAAAACATTTGCCAAATAATTGGAAATGATTTTAGGATCCATGTTTGCTGGATCACCCAGGTTCATCCGTGAAAATGTATCTTCTCTTGTCATGGAGAGCTTTAATAAATCAGGCCCAATATGTACACTTTTACATATATGATTATTCACTGTTTACCACAAGGAGCATCATGTACAATTGTTTTTTACATTTATGTGTGTGCAATAACCATACAATAGTTTTAAAATAACCCCACTTGTCAGTCTTTAAATACCATACAGTACATGGTGTTACTTCAGATAAAGTTTCAATGAAAGCTTTACAAAATCATGTTAGAGTGGCTAGCATCACTGTCTTTAATAGTCCTTTTACTTATATCATTTATTATTCTATGTTCCAGATCATTCAGAAGTCAGGACCATGGTTTAACAGGCTAGATTTAGTTTATTTGGTGAATATGCACTTCATGATAACATTTATCTCCCTGCCTGTTAGGAACTCATTGTGGATGCAGAGGACACATGGATTCGCCTGGAGGGTCTGCTTGAGAGTACAGAATACAATGTCACTTTACTATCAGTACTGGATGGAGAACGAAGTGCTGTCACTCACACAGTCTTCACTACAGGTCAGCGTTCCTCAATGACACAGGGAATTCATCATTCCTCCAACATATGCTTGTACTACAGAGCTGTCATCTCTGTTGTGAGGGACATTCCCTAAGGACAGCTAAGCAGCATGCAGTTAATCAGCTCCACAGTCATTCTCAGGTTAACTGGTAAAAAATGACTTCTGGAAAATGAATGCAGGCTGATGGGAAAGACTACGCTCACTTTCTATTATCATATTATTTACTTTGGCTTCTATTATTAGTCTTTTTCTGCACACCAAATGAAATGAAATTAGAAGTATATCATTGTGAATGTATAAGATTATTCCTTTTTTGTTTTAGATTTTCATGTGAAGATCAACTTATTATATGTATAGTCTACAGATATGTTCGAAATTCCAACAGAATTCAAAGTTCTGGACAACCAACAAGAAAAGAAAAATTCATGTAATGGCATGGTGTACTGATTCGGCCATGCCTCCTCGTACCTGGTCTACCTGAGATCCTACCTACACAATACTAGCTTTCCCAGTGATTGCAGCTGATATAACAGTGTATCCAGAGAGAAATGTAGACACATTCAATGCTTTATTGACTCTCCTTACATTTGCTATTGAATAAATGGCAGATATCTGCAGTTGTTTGCAAATAACATAGGCCGGATTTAATATTTTCAAAATATTAGTACCCCAGAACTTGGTTAGTTCAACTCATTGTGAAGAAACTGATGTCTCTTGCAGACACCTAAAAAGTGTCTGCTATTCCATGCAAACGCTAGTAGGTAAAAATTGGTTCATTGGAAAAAGTCACTTTTTAACATTCAGTATATAGAGGCAAGATGCCAGCACATCAGTTAAAGAAAAAATGGAAGACACAGCAAATAAAGAAAACATATGTTCTGTTGGCTATCCAAAAGCTTACAAATTGCATAACTTATAGCCCAATTAATAATTTGATAAAAATCTAAGACTTCTTATTCTTCTGTTCTGTTTTCTGCCTATTACACTGACATGCAACAGGGGAATAATTATAATAATCTATCAATGTTCATTTCAGTTATAATAATTAAGTCTTTGAACGTCTAAGACACATTTCAGCATAGCTAAATTGACAATCTCGTCAAAAGAAGTTTTTATTTCTAAAATGGGAGAGCTAGAGATCATTTAAGGGGTAATTGTGCCCATTGACTTGCTTTACGACTGTTTATTGTCTCTATTCTTTTCAGGTGGAAGAGTGTTTGCCTATCCCCAGGATTGTGCACAACATTTAATAAATGGAGACAATCAAAGTGGAGTATACACCATTTATATCAATGGTGATCAGAGCCTGGGTGTGCCTGTTTTCTGTGACATGACCACCGATGGAGGAGGCTGGATTGTGAGTCTTGTGAAGGAGAATGTATTATGCTAGCTATTTGCTACCATAGTCATCATTATCCATGCATTAGTTACCTTTCACACAAGTCATTAAAAATTTTTTTTCAAATAACTACTTTACTCCCAGTGCATTTTGTAAACAACACATATGCCATTATTATTATTCCTGCCATACAAACAAATACCTTGTTAACTTGATCATGTGATCATGAAAACATTCATTGAGAAAAATATGACTGCTATTGCTAGTCGATTGGCTGATCCCAATTCGTTCTAAGGCAATGAATGGCACAGAACAAGAAATAAAACAGTAAAATTAAAACTCCTAATCATCATACTTGTTTTAGGTACAGGACTCAAAACCTAATAAAGCTTGTGGATCAGCATATTGTCAATATAGCTAGAATTTCTAAAAGAAAAATTTTAACAAGTTTCACAATAAATATTTATAACAATTGGTACAGTTGAAAGAGGAAGCCATGTCAAGGTTAGAGACCAAGTAGATGATTTTACTTTTTGTACCCCCTTATCCCATTGAGCAGAAGTTACCTATATTGGGGCCTTTAAATCAAGGTGGCAGCCCATCCACCTGTCTTAAATAATACATGATGGAAAGGTAGTTTTTTAAAGTGACAGGACTTGTAGGCCCACCCTGAGTATAGAATAGCCCCTTAAATTAATAGTTTACCTGTAGAAAAGAAAATATTTTTGGTTGTTTTTAGGCATATAGCTAATGTTGCTTACAATGCATTTTTGATTTTAGCACATTTGAAGGTTATTTACAAAAATGAAAGGTGATTAATGGGTTTGCTTTGTTCTCTTAACCCATGCAACATTAGAAGATCAAGTGCTGGATTCTGTTATTTAGCTAGAAGCAATACAAATACTGAATCACATATTGACCTACTGGATGTCATCAGCTATGCATTTTGCTGTCTGAACAAAGTATCTGCATTAGACCCTACACAGATACGTTGTAATTTCCTTTTGTATATACATTAAGCCGGTTTCTTCTTATTATTTTTCAGCTAATATAATATAGAAAAATCAATCACCTTATCTGCCCTAAAGCATTTTAGGCATTCAATGCCTTATTTATAAACCTATTTCTTTCAGAAAACTCATAGCAGCCAATTTGATTCAAACCTACAGTGGAAAATGACTATTAAATTACTATTTTGATTTGATTAGGTTCTCTAAATTTTATGAGGCAGTTTCCTTGATTTCAAAACTAAGTTCCATTTTTTATTGCCATCACATATTTTACATTTAAAAATCTTTCCATTTATATATCTCTTCAGGTTTTATATTTATTTTTATTATTTATATTCTCTTTAGGTATTCCAGAGGCGTCAGAATGGGTTGACAGATTTCTTCCGTAAGTGGTCTGACTATCGAGTCGGCTTTGGAAACCTAGAAGATGAGTTTTGGCTGGGTAAGTCAATTATAATTGATGAGAGCTAACATCATCTTACCATTTTCTATGTTAAATTCACTAATTTTTATATTGTTTATGCTTTTCTTACGTAAATGTTTACATTCACCCAGACATATGTGCATTTACTTTCATTATTTTTCTTCTCTTTGCTTCTGATGACTTACTCAAATCAGAGTGCGACACACTAGGTTTAGCAAGCAGCTTGTTTTTAGGACAACAAATTATGAGTATCCCCAGCAAAACTTTATTTGATTTACTGGGACCATAGTAACTCTTGCATTAAACCTCATGGCTAAAGAATCTGTCCCCTTGCGGTCATATTACAAATGCTGCCACAATGTCCCCCCTCCTTTACCCCAAGCAGAATAGTGCAAAAGCAGTGGATTTTAAGTATAAGACCTCTTCACCTCACTTTAACTTTTGAGGCTGCTCATATGTCATGTCATTTTGTGACAAGGTTTAGGAAATGAGTAACAGTTACCAGCTGCACAATAAAAGGAGCAACTGAAGTCGAGGAAGGTAATATATTTTTAATTCACTGCTGTGCTGGAGGAAGAAGGCAAAAAAAATGTTTTTTTTGGCAAAAAAATATATATTTTGATATTTTGTAATAATGATTACTTCTCATAATACATATCACAGATCAATGCTTTAAAACAACTGGAAACACTGGTCCAGATCATTATCATTTCGGCCCAGTAGAGGCACTAGGCAATAAGCTACTGACAGGAATATACAACAAAAAAACAATTTTGTCCCATATAATGAAAATAGTGTTGCATACATAGGTAGGTTACCCGACGCGTTTCGTCTGATTTAGGCTTCTTCAGGGGTGACGTTACGCTTTAGAGAGGTTGAGCACGATTACTTGGCAGTATCTGGGTTTACAGTGAGTACAAAATATCAAGTTAGGAGCAATATATCAGAAAGTAAACATAGAATTCAATATATGTTCTTATGTAAAGGCCATATGGCGGTACATGGACTATAGTTAAGGTAAATGACAAAGGAGGATATGAGACTACCGAGGGAGGAGGTGTACAGAGAAAAGAGAACCGGTCCAAGGACTGACCCTTGAACCAACATGGAGGAGAATGGGGTCTGTTCCTTTCCCATTGAATGCAGTCCTGCCCCAGCACTCAGTACATTACACACTTGCATGCACTATATATATATAGAGATCACAGCAGGCTCAGTTTTTTTTTAACCATACCCATTTAGGCCCACCCCACTTTTAGCGCAATTTGACTGCATCCATTATTGAATTTAGTGAATCATAGCAACTTGGGCCCACTGATTTCTAGTTACTAGTTTGGGTTTGGTTGTATTTGGATTTTGTCGAAAATTGTCCAAAAATGTTTGTTCCGAACATATGGGCATGGGGAATGTGGCACATGGCGAGCGAGGTTCCAATGAAAAAAAAAGTGATGAGGGGACTGACACATAACAAAGCCTTAGCAAAAAGATAGGGTGACACCTAAACCTCAAACACCCAGGTCAAACTCCTGAATCCAGAACACCTTGTGTTGAACACCTTGTAGTTGCATGCCTCAAGGCTAACACTGAACTGTAGCATACTACTTTCATTGCACTGCTGTCTCTATTCATCTGCTGATATCCTTCCTCAATATAGCCTCAGGATGCCAGGCAGTGTCAGTGCAAGAAAGGGTGTCACATCTCTTGTTGTTTAGGTGGCAGCAACATGAGAACAGCAATGGTTCCTTGAGAGCAAAATGGTATTCTTCAGTCATGAACACTGATTTCTTCCAAAGTCATTAGAAATTATCTCTAGCTATTGAATGAAAAGGGAAAGTTGTTTAGCACTTGTGACAAAAATTGGTCAGGTACCACATCAGCTATAATTACTTTCTCCTCTTGAAAGGCATCAACAGCTAAGCATAAGACAGCTATTAATATAACTATTCAGCAGAGAGATACTCTCTCACATCAGACTTAATAATAGTAATACAATTTTTATGATTCAAATGATTTCAGGGTAAAATTACTTTTCTGCTATGATGCGTATTTCTTGTGTGTTCCAATAATGAATGCAAATCATATTTGGGTACAAAATTTTCCAGGAGGGGCACTTATGCAGAGATTAGTACTTACGTTTGATGGACAACTTCTCCACAGGTCTTGACACCCTTCACCAGCTGACATCTCAGGGCCGCTACGAACTAAGAATTGACATGCGTGATGGACAGGAAGCTGTGTATGCCTATTATAACAAGTTTTTTGTGGGCGATCCACGCAGCATGTATAAACTTCGCATAGGAGACTACAATGGAACCTCAGGTATTGTCTTTACTGTCACCAACATGTTAGATACTAGTTAACATACATTGAGGAAATCCGTAAAATCCACTGCAGCCCATTGTTCTTTGATCTTTGTCTTAACTTGCTTATATGGCAATTCTTGTAAAATCCAAAAGCTGGATAATACCAAAAAACAGTAATTTGAAATATATTAAAAATATTTTTAAAAGCCAAAATATGCATCATGTTGTCAGGATATCTATTATATTTTTAGGTGATTCCCTTACTTACCACCAAGGACGCCCATTCTCCACTAAGGACAGGGACAATGATGTGGCTGTAACAAACTGTGCATCATCATATAAAGGAGCATGGTGGTATAAGAACTGTCACCGGACCAATCTGAATGGAAAATATGGAGAGACAAGGCACAGCCAGGTGAGATACAAATTTGCACATTTTGTGTGTTTTAAAAATATATGTCTTCAAGAATATTTTTGAAGAATGGGCATTTTGTAAGACTTTGAATCCCATCTCTTAAAGTGGACCTTTCACTTAGAGATATTGGGAGCTGCAGTTTCTGATCTAGTTCTGAAAGGTAGAGTTTGCCTGGCTGGTGTTTTGATCCACTGTCTTTCTGAAACAGAATTTGAATGAATCTCTGGAGTTTAAATGATTGCCATATAACATGCCACACATTTAGCTCCAAATTTATTTCACATATCTGCAGCATGGTGGCTCTGTGCTTAGCACTCTGGCCTTTGCAGTGCTAGGTCCCAGGTTTGAATCTCAGCCAGGACCTGCATGGAATTTGCAGGTTCTCCCAATGTTTGTGTGGGTTTTCTTGGAGTACTCCAGGTTTCCTCCCACATTCCAAAAACATGCAGTTAGATTATTTGGCCTCCTCCCAAAATTGACCTTAGACTGTATGACATGACTATGGTAAGGACATTAGATTGTGAGCTCATTTAAGGGTCAGCTAGTGACATGACTATGGACTTTGTAAAGTGCTACATAATATGTTGGTGCTATATAAATACTGTGTAATAATAATATTAATCTGTCTTAGAACACTGAAACCAAAATATTGGTTTTACATTCAATCAGCTTTCTCTAGAATAAGTTCAGCAATGGCAATTTTCAATCTCTCTTTTGTAGGTTCACTTCAATCAGTTGTGATAGTACAGTCTTACATTTCAGGCTTACATATATGTGCACCAATATTTACCTGTATTCTCTTCTTCTCAGAGTATGCCCCTACTGAATCTGCCCTGTGTCTGCCTAAAAACGTTTTAAAGGTTTTAGATGTGTTGCTCTGCAATTATGCTTGCATAATTTGCAAAAATAGACAATAAAATTACAGTCTCCTCTTTCCAGCAACAATCCACTGCCTTTTACTGCAGTTCTTATTATTTTCCAGCATTTAAGATACACTGTTGAACTGTGGGTGATAACAGCAATAAAAAGTAAAAGATCCAACAGTGGTAAAGTACTGTAATATAAGAAAAAGTTTCTGCTGGAGAACTGAATGTGTGAAGGTCAGTGAGTACCAGTCCTCCCGCGATTATAGATAAGTAAATTATATGCAGCCAAATCAAAATGAGAAAAATTGAAAAGCAGAGCCCAGTAAAGACTTTGCAGTTTGGTAAGAAGCCAAGAATGGAAACTAAAAGAAAAGATTAAAATCTCACATTGTAGCATTGCCTTGGCCTCTCATCATGTTATTTTCTCCTATATCACAGAGGTGAAATGATATTTGCTTTAGAATCATACTTTACAGTATGGATATAAATATGCTTTTCTCCCATGTATAAAACCCATCTTAGCACAGATACTTTTCATTAATATTTCATATACTCAAAATCTGTTAATATTTATGAACAGATATTACAGTTCTGAAACAATAATGTGTTCAGGGACCAACTACTTTCATCCCAAACAAGGGCAAGATATTACCCATGATACTTGATTTGGTCATATTGCTAGAGAAACAACAAATTCTGTAAATTCCATAGCACCTGCTAACATTTTTGAACAGTCTGACTCTTTGGGTTCTGGCACAAAGTCCTATCTTGATATATACTTAATATGTCTCAAAAACTGTGAAAATGCAAACAAGCTAATCATAAATCAAAAGGAAGCAAAAAATAGTTTATGTCTAAGGGTCAATTTACATGTGTCTGTTTTGATCCAGTAAAATGCATTAATTCACCAGGTTATTAGGATAAATGCATGGAGACAGAAAGTGGCTGAAAACAATTAGCAGTGCTAATATGTAAAATTATAATTCAAAAAAAGAAATGTTGTTTATGATACGCAATGCTTATGAAAGCTAAATGTCTTCCAATTAAGGCATGTATCTGCTTTATTATGCCATAAAGCAAAACACTCATACTCTTTTGTGTTATTCTGGACCACAGAAGCCATATAAAGTGAGTATGTGAAGCCCATTAGCTAACCTATGCAAATAACTTAGTAGTGATATATCATCAAAATGTAAAGCAAGGGTGGCTAGTTGGATCAAAATGTCATCAGACAACAGTTTTAACAGGGACAAGTACACCATTAGTTAGGGAGAAGGGTACTTTTCTTAGAGGGACTTGTGGCTTGTTACTAAATTAATACACAAATAAACTTGAGCTATACATAGCAATTATCTATCATCCTACTGGTCACATTGGGCCTGATTTATAAAAGCTCTCCAAGACTGGAGAAGATACACTTTTATTGGTGAAGCAGGGTGATTCAGCAAACCTGGAATTAATTTCTTAAAAGTTTGTTAGTATGTGAGTATTTGTTAGGAAATGTTTTCAATCATAGACCAGCCCAAATCCATGTTTGCTGGATCACCCAGCTTCACCAATGAACGTGTATGTTCCTCAGTCTCGGAGAGCTTTAAAAAATCATGCCCATTGTATTTGCAGAAAAGATTACATTTACAACACAATTAATCATTCATATATACCTGGAACCTTATACAAAACCTTTTTTGTACATTTTTGGACAATCTGTTTGGAAACTATTTTTTTAAATACTGTTTGTACTCACATTATGAAGAATATCTCCTACCATCTGTTCTGTAATCAGGTGTCATGGTGACAGACAGGCTTGGTTCAGACTAGCTTTTTTTGCAATAAAGGCTCATACACTAGCTTCAGTCTCCTGCATACTACACACAACGTTCTATACACTTCCTACAATCTCCAACACACTTTTTACAATCTCCCATACACTACCAGTAACTCTACAATAAAGTGAGCCTGTGTCCAGATGATGCACAATAAAGTACAGTGGAGTAACCGGCCTAATGTGGCGGAAGGGTAGTCCGGATAACAAAAAAGCCAGATAGTCCGGAGTTCTAATAATAAAGTACAGTACTCACCTCCACACACAGGCCAGCCTTCCTCTCGCCGCACCTGTGGATATCTGGCATAGTTCGGGAGAGCAGGCAGCAGGGACGTCTAAAAGTGCGCCATGCAGGAGGACCGCAGCAGATGTCCGCCCACAACGACCTGGCATTTTCATATGGAGGTTTTTTTTTATCTGGCCTCTGTACTAGACTGGATAGTAAGAAGGCCAAATAGACGCAAGCCGGATAGGCGAGAGCCTACTGTATTTTCATATTCTATGCAAGCAGTAAAATCACTTTAAAACAAACATTAAATTGGTATTTTTTAGGTTTAGGTCATGCAGACAGTGTCCAGACAGTTCTAGGAAGCTGACAGGTATGGAGCAGCCACAAAGACAATGTATGTTCAAAAACGACCAAGCATCCAAGTGACTTTGATGGATGATTGGCAGGGCAACCCATTTCTTTTTCAATAGGAAACAGTGGGCCAGATGTCAAACTCTGGAGTGTGGTCATTTTTGAGGACCTATGAGAATGAATACCTTCACATTTAGATCAGCTACAGAGAGCAGAAATGTATAGGAATACATTAATATTTTAATATCCAAATTCCGGGCATAACTGCACTTGATTTCATCCTAAAAAAAGTACATCATAGGGAGGTAACAGCAATTACTGTAGCAATAATGCAGTAATAAAATATTACAATTATTTTACTTTTTCCACAAAAAAATAGAAAAAAATCTAAGAAAAGTAAAATACACAGTGCACAAAAAATTATAAAATCAAACAACACTAAGGGAAATAGACTAAGCACAAAAACAAAAACTTTTAACGAACTAGCTAAGCAAACTTCGCCACAAACAGACCAATAGGCAAAACTGAAAGTTCTTTCTATGGCAACATGCTGACTACAGCACAATCAGTCTGTCATAGTTGTTCCAATAACCCTTACTATCAAGTCATCCTGCACATAAGCTTTTTGTATTGTGTAGACCTGCTTGCCACAGTAGCCTTCTAGGTCCTTTAAAACAACAGCTGAAGCATCCCCATTGCATCTAGACAGTAAAGTTTAATTGTGTAATGTCACCAACATAAACTACGAGGAAGTCCAGTGTCACAGAGGACCCATCTTCATATTGAACTAAGAGTACTAAATATAGAGTAATGTAGGAGGACACAGTAATAGTGGCTTCAAAACACAAATCGTTAACATAGTGAGCAAACTTCAAGCAAACGATTGTCTGTTAAGACTAAGTATCACCAAAGGGCTTATAAATTCCTTTGAGCAACCTTGCACTAGCCTATTGACTTCTTAGAAAAATTATAGCTGTAACAATACATTCATATCTGAAAGCTGCTTCAGGTTTCCAATTACATCTCAATTACCCTGGTGAAATCAATGAAAATAATATAGTATGTACACGAAATGTAGAATTGGTATATGCCCCATCCTTAACAGCAAGGATTGCTTAATTACACATTAAAATGCTTACACCGGCGAGGTCATCTGTGATTTACTGTAATTAGTCTTTTGAATTACTACTTGAAATGAGCAGTTTACAATTTCTTGCAGCTGACGCTGAATAAGATGCTAAAAAGGAGTGTATTTCCCTTATGTGCAAGTAAATGACAAATGGTTGTGTATTTTTGTCACAGGAAAATCTGTAGCTACACATTGGGAAAAAAAAGCAAAGTATAAGTGATATCAACATGACAGAAAAAATTTGCAGATAGCAAATGATTAGATTGTCTTACTAGCAGCACTTTCATTGTCAGGATATAGTAGCAGGAAAGAAATTGAAAGAAGATGAGAAGCAGCATGTGCCTCTCTACAAGGAAAAGAGTCCATCAAGGAAGTAGATGGATATGGATTACTCACACAGTCATTGCTTTATGGAAGGCTTGGCCCATGTACATCCACTGACTGCTGATGTCTTCATGCTTGTTAGTAAGAGACCAACCATGGGACAGAAATCTCTAATTGCTGCAGTTTTTATCATACTTTTATCAATTAGCAATAACACAAACGAAAACAGCGCAGTTATAAGTCCTTTTAAGCCACCATTTGCCACCATTTATGATAACAAATGTTTATGGGTTGACAGCCTAATTTCCATAACATCTTAATCTTTTTAATGTTTCTAAAATTATATAAGAAAAAGGCAGCCTCCTGCCATCTTCAAGTTAGGTGTCACCTTCTACCTCAACATATCATCATGTCATATCTATGTGCCTTTTCCGCACACTCTGCTTCAAAATCATCTATGACAATGTGTGTGCTCAGAACACAGATAGCTAGTTGCCTTTCCTCTTCTGTAGATTTAGATTTGCCTTCTCACCTCTGGCATCTTCTGTTCAATTCTTAGAACTGTGGCACACTCAGGCTGCAGTTCACCTGACCTCATTAGCAGTGATTCAACTGATGTCAAATTATAAATTCTGGGTCTGATTAATGGCATAATACTTTGCAACATGCCTGGCTATCCTGCGTAAACTGCTTTTTATTTGCCGACTGCCTTGACCATCTGCCTGTCTGGTCATAGTCCTACTCTTGATTAAGTAGCACACTTGGTTGGCCTGCTGGTCATCATGTGGACTTTTTCGTGTGTTGCCCAGTGGAAAATAAATCTCCCCACTTTTGAGAGGATTTACCTGTTTTCCTAGCGTGATTTTGCAGTGCTGCAGATGAGACAACAGTCAACAAGTGGTTAAATCTCTCAGTAGCAAAGATATGTAATTACTATGTATCCCTGGCTTAAGATAATGAAACCTAAAACTTTGATAGATGATGTTATCCTTTACTCAAGGCCTGAGCACTGTTCTGTGAAAACAGAGAGAGAGAAAAGTTAGCTAGGTTAAAAGCAGATTTGGAAAGCAGTAGAGTGTGTGGTAAGTAGGGATGAGCAAGCGAGAATATTAAGTTCGATCTTGCGGCGAATCGGGCCTTTCTCGCTTACTGAAAATGTAAGCGAGAACGGCCTTCTAATTCATCGAGAGGTTGAGCTCTGGCCGAACAGGAGGATTTTCAGGGCTGCATCATGGAGCCTTGAAAATCCTCTGCGATCACACACTCTTCTCAATGATGCAGCCACAGCTACAATCATTGAGAAGATGCCCAGCACAGGAGAACCTCCTGACATTGTAATATAAGTATCTCTTACAAATGATACATTTCTATCTGTAACAAATGTATCATTTGTAAGAGACATTTATAATACAATGTCAGGAGGTTCTCCTGTGCTAAGCATCTTCTCAATGATTGTAGCTGTGGCTGCATTTATTGAGAAGAGTGTGCAATCCCTGGGGCACTAGAGGTTAATTAACCTCTAGTGCCCCAGGGATCGCAAACAGGAGGAATCCCAGGGAATCCTGTGAATCCCCTGTGAATCCTCCTGTTATAATCTCCTCGATCTTCCGATGGTTGCGCTTTGCAGAAATTTTGTGGAACCATCGGAAGTTGTAAGAAATTTCTTCTAAATGGGCTCTACAGTTTATTAAACATGTATACATGTATTGGTAAAACACAGGTTTAGTTTAGGAAATGTTCTTTCTGTCTCAATAGCTAAGTGTGCTGTACGTATTAAACTGTTTCACTTACCTGTCTGATCATTTATCTCTCTTTTGTTTTCTCAGGGAATAAACTGGTACCACTGGAAAGGCCATGAATTTTCTATCCCTTTTGTGGAGATGAAGATGAGACCATACAGCCATCGTACCATGAAAAAACGTTCCCTCCAACTCTAATCTTGATTGGCCACCAGTTAAACATACTTTGAAACCATCTTTCTAGCATTGCCCTCTATTACATCACCAGCACAGTCATTTATCCTCAATTTCTCTTAGACTCTGTCAGATCAGTGGTGGGCAATATCTTATATTTCGAACTCTTGCGGCACTATTTTTCATACAGTTCACTGAGCAAGTAAATCAAGATAAATCTGAAAATCCAGGCCTTTATTTAGTTATTTCCTTGGCCCATATATTATGGTTTATTAATGTTAACAATATAAATATCAAATTATTAGTATTGTTGTTGCCCAGAACAACTATTGGCATGGTCATATTTTGTATTATTTCTTCCCTAACTACACATGAATATTTCATACAGGCCCTGCTCATTTTACATGAATAATTCATACAGGCCCCACTCATTTTACATAACACATAACCTTTGGTAGGGCTTTACCAAAATTGAAATACTCACTGTAGGGGATGGCTAAAATTTGACATGTATATTGGTAAAGACTTCTGAGCAAATCCAGTAGGCCAATAACACAAGCAGGAAGTGCAGTGGTAAACACTAATTTCATTCCTGCTTAAAGTTTATTTAAGAGCAAAACTTTTTTTTTTCATTTGGAATAAAATGTAGAAGAATGGAGAGGGCCCCCTAAGTCATTATGGTGTTCTTTGCCCACATTGTAAAGATTTACCCCTCTATATGATTCCAATGGCTGGTGGTGGTCAAGAACAGTGCAGTGTTTCCAACCCAGGCAACCACTATTTAAGGATCTATCTGTTTTTACTTCAATCCTGAGCTTGGTATTTACATTGCTTGTTGTTGATTTACATAGCAAAGAGCATTGCAATTGAGTGGTGGCTTATAGGGCCAGTTCAACCTCTGAAAACCTCAAATGTCTACTGTATTAGGGTACGCACCATGTAGAGCTTGGAAATGTTGATTGTTCGGGTCGATTTTGCAGTCGACCTGAATCTGAACAGCAACATTACTAAGAACTTAAATATGTTTAACATAGCGCAATTAACTTTACCAAATGAAGCATTTAAGGCTCTGTAAACTGTATAAATGTGTAGTGTTAGCACTCCAGCCACAGAATAAGCCATGGCTGCACATAAGGCCTCTTTATTAGGCCAATTTACCAACCCAAACCCACCACTGTCTTAGGCTACCTTTCTATCATTATTACATTCCAGTTTACATATTAAGTTATTGAACCTTTCCCTGCACAGCACTTTCCTCTTCTCATTTATTCTTTATTGTACAGTATTTAGTCCCTCTTTTTCTCTCATAAATTACCTAACGAAGTTTCTGCATTGCTCCATCCTCAGTTTTTTTGCTATTACTGATTTTGCATTCACTTATTGCTTGACTCCAATTTTTTCTACAGCTGAATTATTCCTACCAAGGAAGCTGTGTTTTTTATTATTATTATTATTAGAATTATTATTTTCCCCCTCCTCTACAGGGGTAAGGTGTTTATTTTATATGACCTTGCTCCCTGTGGAGACAGCTGTTCCCATTTAGCACCTGCAAAAATGTTTTTTTTTCAGCAGGCAGAAAAGTAAATGTCTTGCTAATAATTAATGTGCCAAATTCAGCTCCTCTCTTGCTCCTCCGATTCTTTTTGGTCAGTGGAGATGTCTTTGTATAAATTGCCTGACATTTGCAAGAGGCAAGAGCTTACTGTGTAGCACTGAAACACAGCAGCCATCCAGGAACCTTCAGGAATTATTTTTCCTTGCAAGGATCTGTAATAGAAACTATTTTCTGTGGACAGGATTCGACTTTTTAGTTTTGATAACTTGCATTGGCCAACAAAAAAAAGTCAACACCTTACTGTCTTGTTGTATAAGGGGTTAACTGCTATAGTCAAAAGTCATTTTTTCTTCTGTTTCCAAAATTTGTGCAATTTAATTTTCGTTTACATTATTTAATGTGTGCCCTGGTTCACATCCAGTCCAAATGCTAGTGTTCCCCAGTTTTCATAAGACATAGTGCCATGTAAGGTCTTTCTTCCACTATCGTGACTGGATGCATTTAGGGTAAGAGGCTTGGGAAGCAGGTCCTTACTGCCAAACAAAAGACTACGGAGTGGTGCCTGCAACAGGGTTTACTGCCCTATTTAATCTTGTATCTCTAGTCCTGGATGCTGTTAGCCGATGTATAGATCCTTTTTTTAATGCATTTTCTATACGTTATTAAAAGATTCCTATGGGATTACATCTGTGTCTTTTTTATTTAATATGATGGAACTTTTTCGCTTTCTCTTTTTAAGGGTATCTTAACTTAGGAACACCTTTTGAGAACAAAACCTTTAGCCAAGCTTCCCTTGCACAAAGTTCCACACATACCATATTTATAGGATACACATGCAGAAGATAATGACTGTTCTTATCAACAGAGCTCAATGCTACTAACACAACCACATTAAAAAGTCACAGTGAGGTTTAACAAGTATTTGTAAAGAGTCATATTTATAAGCTGTGCAAGAAATTTCATTTTCAGAATTTGCAGAAAGCAAGATTGCAGCCCCCCATGAAGCAGAGACAACACTTTCTGAAGTTCTGTCCAGCAAAATGTGATAACTACTGGTGGTCAGATAGTTCTGATTAGAATCAATTCCGACTTAGATTTGAGCTGTTTCAATCTTGGAAACCAAGCTCAAATTTTAGGTTTAGATATCATCTAATAAAAACTGGTTGCCTCATTGGCATGCTTGTCTCCCACCTCTACAAACGGATGACATTAGTATAGCCCTATGTAAGGAATTATGGGTATTATTGAGGATAATATCCAATGTAATATGAAAATAATTTAATAATAAAAATTCCTTCTGTAAGTTCTGAGGCGGTCGTCAACAAAAGCATAAACACACAACAATTGTGTATAAAAATATTATTTTGGTCACAGAATAATATATGCAGGAAAGGGTTAGGCAACATTAATATAAATACAACACATTACAAATAATAACAATATTATGAACAGGTCTACAAACAATAGTTACCCTTGTTTAGCCAGAACCATTGTGTGGCCCCCTTCCTGGGTCACACTTATTCTTTCTTCTTCCTTCTGCTTCCCCTTTGTCCCTTTCTGCCCCAAAGACTTCCTTATCCTTATCCTGACAACCCCTGTTTGTTGTATAATACATCTCCCCAGTGTCATGTTTCTAGCAACATAAACAACTTTATTCAATAGGTCTTTCTCACCTAGTCCGCCACAAATTTTCAACACTAATGGCCAAACCAAGATTCTTTCTCCTAGGTTGGATATTTAGATGAGGGAATTCCAATTGTTTCTTCCAAATGTTCCATCAAACAAACTGGATTTTTTTAGATCATTACCAATCAAAGAATGTTTCTGATATTATGACTAAGACAGAAAGGCAAAAAAAAATGTTTTTGGGTGCAAAGGATCTACAAACCAAAGCTACAAACTCTAGCCAAACACAATTACAAGCCCAGTTATGCATAAACAATGGGTGTATGCAATGTTTATTACAAAAGTACATGATTTGAATATTATTTCCATACCCTGGAAATTTTTATCCATAAAAAACAGTGTCTGGCTAAGACAGGGATTTGGTAAAATGGATAGGAAGGGTCATCTACACTTTCACTGCAGTGCTTTCTCCCTTCACTTCCTTATATTGCTTTGTCTTGTAGTTGTCAGTCCTCTACTGTGAAAAAAACTTGGCAAGGGAACAAAAGTACAATCTCAGCTGGTACTGGACTCCCCAGTGGAAGATACCAAGCCAACGCTATCTTTTAAATCAAACCATTTTAGCACTCAAATATGTACCCTGTAATGTGGCCACTTCCCTGAAATTTGCACTGTGTAGACGGGTCCCTATGAAAGCACATACCTGGAGCAGTTGCTACAGGCAACCTTGCATGGCATCGACATGTCCACCTGGTGGGATCTGTTATCACCCAGCAGAGTGGTAAGGAGGATGGGCTTCACTCCTAAATACATTGTGTTTAACCTTAGTGTCCTGGATATATTTTGTTCCTCCAGAAGTGGATCTGTGCCAGCCAAAAATAGGTGCTTACAATCCTGCAAACTTGCTAAATGTCTTTGTGATTTAGGGGCTTAGGACACATGTGCAACTATTTAAAGGTGGAAGAACATAACATTTTATATAATTTTTAAAAATAAAATACAAACAACACTCTCAGATCAATTGTATCAGTTAATTCAGAAACATAAAATACATTTATATCTAAAATCTCTAGTCATTAGGGTAATACTGTGTTTTTTTTTTTTTCTATGTTATGTTTACTTGTTACTTTTTTCTGAAAACTTAATAAAACTGATTGAAACAAAAATATAAAGGACCATTTAAAACAAGTCAAAACATATCATAGCTTGTTGTTTGCATCACCACTCTTATATTATGTTAATCCAAAGTTATGGCATTTTTTAAAAATCTTTGGATGAAGTTGGTAAGAGCTGGAATATTTGTTTAGTCTTTACTACTGCTTTCATCTGGGATAGTTCCAACTTCCTATCACAGAGTTACAACAGGGAGTAGAGGATGTTTAGGGTAATCTCATCTTTTGGGGAGGATTTCTACTTTAAAGCCTAAACAATAGTATAAAAAGAAGAGAAAGTCCATCTATATGGCAAATAGTTCAGTTAATTTCTTTTTATCATATTAGTAAAAATATAATATCCCACGCTTTCCTGAGGCGTCACTGGTCTCTTTTCATCTGAGCTTATGGTAGTAAAATTTGCAAAATTTCTGGTCTGAGGACTAGCCATGGAGTAGATTTATCTAGTATGAGTTTAAAGCATAGCTAAGACCAAAATCAAATATTTTTTTTTGTTGCAGCTTAACAGTTCTGGTGGTTGCATTTGATTTCTTATTTTTAGGCTAAGAATATTTTCAGCAAGTGCTTGGCTTGAAAATGTTTGCTGATCTTTCCAAAAAGGCAGTGTCTTTGTAACGTCCTGTAAGCTAAAAAGAAATTTCAGGTGATTTCCTGTGTATATCGGCTGCAGCGTCCTTTTAATACAAAGAGGCATTTACAGCTGTGCGTAATATGTCGGCGCTATATAAATCCTGGTTAATAATAATAATAATTTAGGGGTTAAATTCTGGATAGTTCTGGAACTTGGTTCTCACAGGGAGTGATGGTTGGTTGTCCGTTGCTGCATAGGAGGTCTGTGTTCAGGTTTAGATAACAGGCAGCCACTGCCCTGATTTGCCACCATTGTGGCCTATAACTTGTTTTAGGACCTTTTTAGAAAGATAGTTGGTAAGAGTTTAAATAAATGGAGGTCTGGGGAGAGACTGGAGAGATTCTGGATATATGGAATGATAGCATAAGAGATCAAGGCAGGTGGCTCTGAAGAGGGGGGTGCTCAAATATGGGACTGGGAGATTAGGGACACTTTGGCAAGGAGAGATTATTTCCCCTGGATGGGAACATCAGTGGTATTGGAACTCTGATACACTGCAAAGGAAGTGGACCGTGTTCTATTAATATTCTCCTACCATCACCCTCTATCAAATGTGTTTTGGATTTTGCAATTAACACCTAGAAATGAAGATCTGCAAGCCCAGTTTTTATTGTCACCCTATTGAAGAGGACCTAGGTACATACTGGCCACTTCTACAGAAAGGGGGACACACATCATTCAATGAAGATGATGAAAGAAGACATGTTTAAAGTTAAATGTGACAAACATGGCTGTTATTTTATAAATACATTGGAAAAACATGTGTAGCTAGGGACAGGAAGTGTGTTATTCGCAAGATTACCAGGTAAAAATTAAAGGAAATATAATAATAATAATAAGAAAAACTACTGCAGACACTGCATCCAGGATTTAATAAATTGCAACATAGAAGGTTTTTGTGTTTGAGTCTATATAAACTCTAAAGCTTGTAATTGTCACTGATCTAGCAACGTGCAGACAATTCATTGAGCCCATCAGTTTTTAAAGAGTTGCCTTCAATCAAAGATATTCTCCAAACTGAGAAATCCAGAACTGAACATCCTCTGGTCTAGGGACCACTGCTTCACTAACAGTGGTGAACCTGCTGTAAATGCAAAATCAGGTAACTGAACACAGGCATGGACACATATTGAGGACAATGAAATACGTGCAGAAACAACTGCTCAGGATACTGAGAAACTCAGCAATGTATTAATTGCAACTTTATATCAAATTTATTGAAGGAATACATTTAAAACAACGTACAATTTGCATACAAGAAAAACATATTTGTGACAATATCCAAAAAGATTAGGAAAAGTACCCCTTTGCACGTTTTGCAGTAAAAGGACATGTGTAACTTAAAGTATATAATTATCTAGTGAGCACTTTATATGCATAAAAGAGCCCTTTCCATCCAACGCAAACATTGCACTCCTTGGATAAAAATAATTTTCACCAATCCTGTATTATAATAGCTTAACTGCTTTCAGACAATTATAGAATGCACTTATTTCCACCCCAAGAAGGTTCCCTTTTACCTACCTAGATTCCAGACTCCATCATGCTGTTTTGGATGGCTATGTATCATCTACAACAGTTACTGAAGATGCAAACTGTCACATTGTACTCAGAGGTGACTTATCTCCAGCTTTGATTTGGTTGTCTATAATTATGTAATATACAGGACATTGTTGAATCTGTGTCCTTACATGATATGAGTACAGTATCAGTAATAACAAAGCAGATAACAAAAGTTCATACAAACCCAAAGAAGACAGCATGGTCGCTAACAAGAGATAGGCACGATCCAGTCGCTGGTAGTGGGTCACAGAATGCTTTACATTGAAGCACTGAAGAAATATTAAATTTGAATGGCTTGTTTTATACCAGTACCAGGAATGGATGTGTGCACTAATCCCTGCGTTTACATGGACCTTAATGGTTGCAGGCACGCACCTATCAATGATCTTATGTGATGTGAGACCTTTCTGACAAAGCTCTTCAATCTTTTCAATTAGAAGTGTTTGAGATTCCTTGTACCTAGATTTATTTGAGCTTCGAAAAAATTGGTGTTGTTAGACATGATCAACTGAGCTGCTAGTGTTAGAGCACTGGGAACCTAATAATAAGATACTGGGTTTGTATAAAAGCTATAAAAATGTAGTGTATAAAAGCTTACAATGTAGTTTATTCCTTTACCTATATACATGGTAGCACAGAGCTCTCTGGGCTTTGTAGAGCTAGGCCTATCTGCATGCTGTTTGCAAGTTCTCCCAGTGTTTGTGTGGGTTTCCTCGCATATTCCAAAATCATGCATTTAGGTTAATTGGCTTACCACAAAAAATGGTCTTAAGACAATGCGTTAATGATATATGACTATGGTAGAGACATTGGACTGTGAGCTCCGCATAGGGACAGCTAGTGACATGACTATGAACTTAGGCATACACCGTGTAATATGTCAGTGCTATATAAATACTGTGTAATATTAAAGTCAGAATCTTTCTAAGCATTACGAACTAAACTTATGACTTTTTTTTAACAGTGAGAGGTCCAACACATTATGACAATATAACCAGTTTTTAAATACTCTCATTTTTATTAGGTCCATTATTAGAGGATTTTCTCTATTTCCCATAAACATAGTTAGCAACGATATTCAAATATGCCTTGGCATTCAAATGATGGTTCAGTTGGTGTTGTGGGGCCATATTTAAGTTATTGATTGCTTTGGTTTCCAATAAGCTTTTAGCAAACTCCATCATTTCAGATCCATACTTACTTCTCTTTTTTAAATGGTAATATACCTATGTATCCCCTGGGCCCTTTTTTAATTATTACCTAGACATTCCTGTGCTCAATGTACTGTGACAGAACATGCAGAAACTTCTATGGACAATAAACCCGACAGCTGCCATGGGACCCCATAGCACATTCAGATCTGTGTTATAGCAAAGAGACATAATTAAGGTTTATGTAAAATGAAATTGTACTGTAGTCAAATAGAACATAATTCCCCAGTCCTTTAAAGCAACAACTCACCAGATCAGATTCAAAATAAAGGACCAGGTGTAATATCTGGACAAGAGGCCCTGTCGGGTAAAATGTCATGTGAAAAAGGACATCATCTAAAAATTGTGCATCTAAGCTTATAACTTCCAGAGCTCTCTGTCTCTGCTGGCTGGTTTAAGTTAAATGGTTCTCAGATCTTTCTAAGGATTAGTTAACCTTTATGCCCCCATGCCCCCAAATGCTCATGTATGAAAGGTTTAAAAGAGCATGAAAAACGACTCCATGGCTCGAGAACCTGGTGACTGGTAAACAACAATATTTACATTACATTAAGACTTAAAGTGCTACAGGCAGGTGGACCACTAGGTGAAAATAAAGGCAAAAAGCCTGAAAAAAGCAAACTAACACACGCACTACATCTAGTGTGTTTAAATACACTTTGTAAAAAACAATGTAAAAAATCTAGTATAGTACGGCATATAAGAAAACTGAATGTAAAAAAAGTAGCAGCTCATTAGATCATGGGCCAAGTGACAGCTGGACCGTCTGCATCACAGTAGTATAAGTAAAATACAAAACGTTTTTTTTTCCCAAGCCCCATGTTCAAATACCATACATATATTTGACTATGACATGCATCCATCATTTCCATATTTCCATACAGATCTGCCTTAATTTTTATTCAAGATGCATTGATGATGTGAGGGTCCGACCATTGTGTAAGATATTCTCCAGCACGGGGTTAAGGTTTTGACTGTAGTAGCCAATCCATGTGTCAAACACATGTGTCACACTCCATGGACCAGTCTTTCAAACTTGAGCCCAATGAATCCTGCCATTGTCATCTTGGGATATGCCCAAGCTATTAGGGAAAAATCTCCATTGATGGAAAAATCTGCTCATTCAGTATTTTTAGGTAGTCAGCTGACTTAATTTTTTGGGCATTTCTGAACCTAGAAAAAAGGTCCCGCTGAACCTAGAGTTACTGGATCATAGCACTGACCTCACAGGCTTGGGACTTTTTGGCCAGGCAGTATTTATCCCAAGATATACTTGGGCCTTGTTAACACAAGTATTTCTACTATGAATCTTATGATGTTGCTATATAATGGTGATGCTATTTTTTGCTGCTTTGCAAGGTGGTGACACTAAATAGAGCTGGAGAATATTTGTCTTCTATGATGCTTTGCAGTCAACTAAATGGTTGGGGCTCAAAGATATAAAAAGATTTTAAAAAATTGTCCTCAAAATCAAAATTTCTACCATGAACCTGAATTTTACAGTGAATAAAAGAGGAACTTTTATCCATCCCTAGTTACTAGTAGCAAAATGTCCTGTTGATGTGAACCATTATAATATTCTGTAATGATGTAAATCACTGGTCCCCAACCTTTTCGAGCTTGCGGACCACTGAGTCTACGGACTCTGGATGAGTGACTTCATAATGCCAGAACCTGACCACTCCCTATTAGCAGGTCTTGGCCCACTGCCCTGAGCCAGGAGACAATGTCCGCAGCTCTGGCCGGTCCCTTATCCTGATCCCTCTGGGGGTGCACAGGCCAGAGCCACAGACCAACGCTGGTCTCCCTGTTGATGGTATGGTGCTAGTAGTCTCCGTTGATATTGATGGTGGTGGTATGTTCTGCTGTACTGCTGTACTGTACTGCTTTATTATTATAGACAGCAGCGGTATTTTCTTTGGAACTATTTTCTACTGCTGGATGGCAGGATTCTATGTAGATGTCAATGGTGGTAATAATTTTTGCTGCTGGAAATGATCCAATATTCTCTTATGATGAAAATGTCCTTTGCTGCTGTGAATGGTAGCAGTATTCTATGTTGAAATGAGCGGTGGCAACATTTTCTGCTGCTGTATTTGTAGTATTAAATTCTGATGATTTGATCGGTTCTAGTATTCTCTTCTATACTAAATGGTGGCAGTATTCTCTATTGCTACAGTAAATGATGGTGTATATTCTTCTAACTCACCAAAAAAGGAGCTATTAATTTTATTCTAAGCAATCCATAAAAAAAGTACAGAGCCTGCCAACTATGAAAAGGTAATTTCTGAATGACAAATTCTAACAACTTGTATTAAGCACAGGGGAGGAATCGGAAGTGGTTTATTTTGAAATTTATAGGATAGTTGGCACACTTCTACTAATTACCCAGAGGTGCTTGCATTTCTAGAGCCAGAAGAAGTTTTGGTCTGTCTCCCAATACTTGTACAAAATTGAAGTTCTGGCAAACCCTACTGGAATACCCAAAAGCCAACATTTTCATTCTGCAAAACGAAAAGCGAGATAATTCATTTTGACAGGCTGGGGACATTTGAGACGAAATACAATGAGTATTTTGGGAAAATATGTGAATTTATGAAAGGTGAACAGCTTCTGATATTATTCACATTCTTTCAATGTTTCAAACTGTCATCATTTTGAAAACTCATTCATGCTTATTTAAACTGACAAGACCTAGAGCAATGATGTGAAGGAACCTATAACCCTAATTCCAGCATTTATACATTGCTAGTGGGTTTCTGAAGTATGTAAACTGATTTTCGATTTAGAATTTAAAAGTTAATTTCTAGTAGATCTTTTGACAGTTTTCTGATCCCCAGAATGTATATAACCCTGATACAGATTAAATAAAACCTGTAAAACCATGTTGGCCAGTTGGATGACCAATATAAGAAATCAGATGAATTACTCTTCTCACCTGTAGTCTGTAGATGAAATGAAAGCTATAACATTAAACTACACGTAACCATTCTGAAACTGTAAGAAATATGTACACCATACTGGGATTTTTAATAAATAATATTGTTGGGAAATAAATGTATTAGGGGGGGTCCTACAATAGTCACATTCGACTTCAATGCATAATACATTATTCTGCAAAAATGTTCACCTTTAGCCTTGTAAATCAAAAGGATTAACACATGTTGGAGCCTTCTCATGCTAATGGATAGGATCATGGAATTGGTACTGGATGGTTAAACAAACTTTCACATGTTCCTTGACAATCAGCATCTGCCTTAGCGCATTTCATAGCATTTCATGGTACATGTGTGGCTATAAATGCTAATGTATGTTCCTGACACTCATTAGAAATACAAGTGGCTTTGAATAGTGTCAAACTGCTACTAACTAAACATTAACCTGGATTAATGAGAAACTTCTCATGTTTCTGATCTGTATAATTACTCCAGGCTAGAGACTTGGGATACATAATTACTAATAGATGACAGTCAGGCAAGCAACATTTCTAGAAGGAGAAGTTAGAAGTGACAGCCTTCATAATCTCTTAGGTTTCTTTCAATTGATTTGTTCTATTTTACTCGAACATTTTTGTCTATCACCATAAGTCAGAGGAGTCGATTTTCTGGCACTAAGCCTACTTAACTGCAGCAATATATTAGAACTAGGAAGGCCATAGCTCTGACACTATAAGCCTTTGCTGACAATGTGATATCTTTTCTCTTTATTGTGTTGTACTTTCTTTCCAATAAACAAACATTTTAATCTTTTACAATGTCTCCAACACATTGCAGTAGAAGATTGCTGGGGAATCACATTACATTTATTAAAACTGTCTTACCTGCAAGAGAATTTGTAAATTTGTACCACAAGTTTTATGATACAGGAAACCGTACCAAAGAGCAATGCTTGATTTATGACCAAGCCAGAGCACTACTTGGCCAAGAACACTCCCACAGCCTGCTGATTGGACAATGAAAGAACAGTGGAACAGTTAGAAGTCAGCCAGTGTCAGTCAGTCAGACTTGTGCACTGCAGCAGAAACTACAGGTAGTCCCCGAGTTAAGGACATGGGACATACGGACACCTCCTAAATACGAGGGGGTGAGCTCTTTCTGCAGTCTCGTGTAAATCTTTAATGGCCAATACAATTTTTTTTTGTTTTGTTTGTGATTAACTCACAGTGAGGATTTTATACAGTAACTGACACCACGCTGCCTAATAATATGTTGAGACAAACATCTGTCCTAATTGCATTTAATAAAATAATGTACCTGTTCCAACTTACATACAAATTTAACTTAAGAACAAACCTACACTCCCTATCTCATATGTAACCCGGGGACTAGCTGTAATTGGCTCCTAGAGTTGTTCCCCTTCCCCACAGAAGGCAAGACACACTTAAGGTACTGCATTTATAAATACATTTAAAGAGAACTTTTTATGAGCTGTTGAACATTTTGGCACCTTACACAATGTCCTTCCCCAGCAGTGACAGGTTCAGCCACTTTGTCCTCCACCAGCATCTACACCACCAGTTTGAATAGACCACATAGTGTACATTGAAAAAGAAAAATGTATTTGGGGCATGGGAGAAAGTTTTTTAAGGCAAGTAGACTTTGTGTGCTCTTTTAAAAAAAACAGGGAATCTGACATTCCCTCATACATTCCCTGCTGGGAATCTTCCAGGCCTATGTTTTTTACTGGCAGTAATTTATCCCACCAGGGAACGTTTAAGGGAACGTCTGATTTATACATAGAGCCCTATATGTCTAAAAAAAAAACCCACAACCAGCATTTTTTCAATGTGAATTGATTGTTTTTATAATAAATATTTGACAAAATTATTTGGTATTTTTTAGGTTTGCTTCACATTCAGATTTAACCCCTGTAATATCTTTTTCTATTGTAGCGCATAGTGGAGTTCTGCTTTTGAAAACGCAGCCTATTACCTGTTGAGTGAAATAACTAAAGAAAAAAAGAAAAAGATATTACTTTCAATTTTCATGCTAATTGCATTCTATGAACAAGAACTAGATTGCGCTTGAATTGCTGACAAGTGTCCAAGTATCACCAGGAGATATCCTGGTCGTTTTCTGCACTGAAGTGTGACGTTCCTGCTAGGCAGCGTTCATGCAGATCCACTTAGGGGAATACTGTTTGTATGTGCAAAAATGAGACTGGTGAACACAAACCGACATTTTTCCATTTGAACATTGTGAGCATCTGTCTATGACCCAGGAGGCCTCACACCTGTCAAAAACTAGTGTGGCAGAAATGACTAAGTTCTGGTGTTTTGTAACAAATTGTGTCACTTTAATGGAATAAATCTGCAGGACAGTCCATTACAATCCAGACTATTAATTATAAAGATGTCAGGCAGTCACCGCAAAAAGGTCCCGCTGAACAAATGAGATCTTGCTGGCCTAGAAGAGTATTGATTTCTTTTCCTTGATACCTACTTAGCGCAGGGAGGGGCTATGAAACTGCAGCGATTAAAAAAAAAAAGAAGGATCCTGCAGACCTGCGGCCTGGTGGAAGCAGAGCTATCAATTACATTTTTAACCATTTTTTTGCTGGAGAGGGACACACATGGGTGGTAGGGAGAGATAAGTGTTATTTATAATGATATTTTAATTGAAGTGTCGCAGATATGCTCATTAACATAATTAGTGTGCAATCTTCAGGCAAGAATCAGAGTGTAATGAATAGCGAGAATAATATTAGCTTGGGACACAGTCAGGCTGAGCTGTGTGCCAGCAGTAAATTGGGCAATTTGCATAACGAGATGGCAGCCTTGTTAGAAGAAGCACGGGGCTGTGTGATATGACAAGCTCTTCTCAAAGAGGACTGAGCAAAGAGGGAGACACTACAGAGATCTTCTCCAGGCGTGCAGGAAGCAAGCCAAATGTTCTCTTCTGAGTACCAGAGCGCCTCATTTACGGAAGAACATCAATACTGCCATACAGCAGATCCACCATATTGTTCAAGTAAAATAAATCTCTTTCAAATTGTTCCTTTTATGACTTGGCGGCTTAGATGAAAATTTCAAAACTGCTGTAAAGTAAATAAGGCTGTAAGGAGATAAAGATCGGCATTGTTATCTGCAGCCTTGTAGCCTTCCACTTTTAGGTGAAGGCCCAGGGGGTTACAGGAAAAATAATTTACTGGTAACGATGAAAGAATACCTGTTCCTAATCTGCTAGAAGATGTATTTTGTTGCTGTTTCTGTCTACAGTGGGGAGGCTTTCCATGAACTGGGTAGGGCTAAGCTGCTGAATGAAAGTCGTGTAAAGAAGACAAAAATCTGACCCAGCTAAAGACAACCCCAAAATTACACAGAGACCAATAGTTCTTTTGGAATATTGTGGCCACAGCTTTACCATTATTATGTAAAACCATTATGTTAAAAACTAGTAACAGTACAAAGAACACATCATGTCCAATTAGGAAGGTCCTGACAGCAATATCATGACCCATACTAACCACCACCCATTTCACTCCAGTGGATGCAAGTCACATGGATAAAATCTACAACCTCCAATATACTTTTCTTTTTTAGACTCCCATGAACATAAGGCACGGTATATGTCAATGTTGTAATCACCATAAGTGATGGACATAGCCAACAGAGGGCCTTGTGCAGAACTGAAATTGGCTAATGGCTGCTCTTGGTCCGAATCAGTTTCCCCCTTTTCAGTGACCTCAAACCACACACTTTCCATACACTAAATCTTCTCCCATCTTTCTTTTTTTTAGTCCACCTGTCAAGTCCTCTTTTACCTATTAGCTAGTAGCTCCGGGTAATCTTTACTTCTAGTCCCACTTTCCCCTGTCACTGGGACGAGGAGTAAGAAGAAATCACAGAGGAGCAATAAAACCCAAAGCGAGTTTTATTAAGACCTAAGGGAGTTTTGTTAAAACCCCAGAGGAGACCTTTCATAAGGTAAGTAAACCACCTGTACAGTGGAAAACACTTGCTTTGATCTGTACTATCATATATATCTGTGTCACCACTATGAGACCTGGGGTGTCAAAACTGGGTTCCATTGTGGTATTCTTTTCTGCACCATTTCAATCAGAAATTTAACTTTATAACCTTTTTGTCACCCTGATAAAGACTCTTGTGTTCCTTTTAGCCCTCCAAGATCACTTTACTGCTCCCTATCCCCCTTGAAACACCCACACACTGATTTGTCAGAATTTTATTAATGTCTTCCAATGTAAACCCCTGGTGACAACTGTCTATTCACTGTCTAAACTTCACGGACTCCAGACCCTGCATGCGTGGGGAGCCGTGCATCACTCAAAGGGTAAAACAGTTCCCCAAGAGTGATGTCATGATGCCAGAACCCGCCCACTCTCCCATCTCAGGCTCATACCTTTGTCCAGAGACACAACACCCCACCACCCTGAGCCTGCGATCTGTACGGGAGACGTGTCTGAGGCTCTGGCCTCATCCCCAAGTGGGGCCCTTCTCCTGACCACCTACATTTTTTCATGGACCACTGATTGGCAACTGCTGGTCTAAAGGGAGATTTCTCTTTTTATAGTGAGATTCATTTTAATTTTTGGATGTGACCTATGAAAGTAAGTTAGGGGAGATCTTCCCAAAGCAACAGCAAACAAAAAACCCTAAAACATTTTCTATCCAAAATTACAAAATTTCTTACTCAAAGAAAAACTAAAGGAAAACATTAGGGCTCAATTATACTGCATTTAATTATCTAGGCCTTCAATTTCCAATTAGGTGTATTGAACTTGGAAAGATGCAGGCACTTGCTGTGGATGAAGGACATTTTTTAAGGGCATGTCTAACACATAATTTATAGTTTGGCTAAATTTACCTTGATTCGGAAAGCCCTAGATACCTCAAATGCCTAATTTCTCCTCTGTGACCTGACACCGTCACACTGGGGCTACAAGGTACCACTAATAGTAGAAGTTATCAAGTCTCATTACCAATCTCATGTTCCCTTTACAGCTTGGATTCAATGAGGATTCATAGCTCATAAAATAGGGGCAGCATTACAGCAACAACATAAATCTTCTGGACAAAAATGTTTGTGCCTTGGAACACAAAAGGTTGCAATTAAAGCAAAAAATTCTACCTTTCAAACAATAACGTTGTTGAGTTTCCACTTAAAACAGTTTCCAGTTGGGGTCCTAACTTTTGATGAGGAACCCTGTGTAGTATAATTAGTATCCTTCATATCATGTCTTCTTTTTTCCATTTGCTATATATATCATTGATACATTCTCATTTAAGTAAGACTAATGACATGACATTGTACTGTCATTTTTTTCCTCTGAAATGTTATTAACTACTAATAAATGACCTTTTGGTGGATATTTGCATTTGCCTCATGTGGCTACTACCAAGGAGTTCAAAAGCTTAAGGAATAAAATTGTATCTTCGTATGTTGAACTTATTTTTGGATGAAGATGCGACCTTTTGCCAACAATTGCAAGTATGAGATTGTTAGGGCTAACCATTATCTCAAAGGCACAGGGATTCAGTCTTAGGCTGGATTCATACTTTTCGTGTATATTCTTGAGTTTTTATGTACGTCACCAACAATTTGCAATATTATTGACATCAACAAACCCTATATTGAGCATTGCACATATGTAAAGTAACTGCATTCAAAGTAATGGCCAACCCAAGTACATTGTGAATTATTCTCCATATTTATGTACCAAACCTCCCTCTTTCCCCTTCCCGTTTTGTTTTACCTAGTTCCTGCAATACGTAACAGCTTTTATCACTTTCTGTATGGCTATTGGGAGCTAATTTCTATTGACAGTAGGCTAGCCCCCCAGAACTACATTTCCCTAGAGTCAGTGTGTAGACAGGGTTTTGGAAGTCAAAGCAGCAGAGTTTTTTTACTAATGCAGAAATGAATGTATGAAATCAAACAGGATTGGGTGGTGGGGATAGGTAAACTCTTGTAGCGCAGTAGACAAGGCTGACAATGTATTTGGAATTTCAATGCCAAGAAAGCATTGAGTTGTCGATCAAAAGAAGTTAACAGCATGCTGAATTTCTTACAGCATTTATCAATGAATAAAATGCAACAGCTTGATTGTCCGAGATGTTTTAATTTTTCTTTTTACTTTGTCTAACATACTATATGAAAAAAACAATAGGCCTCCATTCACAAAACTATTTTCACATGTATTATTCTGTCTGTTTATTAGGAAGTGCTGTTTTACCACTAATATTGCATTTTCTAACAGTGTAAGAGTTCATTTAACAGCTGTTGTAACAAAAACAACAGCAAAGTCAATTCAAAAACATCACCATAGGAGACGTCAATAGCTGCCTATTGAGTAAATCAGGGAAGGTTGACATTACCGGTGGTAATTGAATAAAGTTTCTTGAGGTATTACATTGATTTAAAAAAAAAAAAAAAGGACTTTTTTATTCAGCTACTAAAATAACACTAACACCTAAAGATATTTATGTTTGTAAACAAGCTAAAATAACTCATCAATCTAAATAAATTGAGCCTATGGGGGTTTTATTATTTTTAGCCATAAATGTGAAAATGAAATGCCTAAAGTGGACAATGTTATCAAAATGTGTTAATGTGTTTCCACATATAGTTTGTGATTATTTGTTTAGGCAGAAATTTCAATCCTCTTGTCTTACTTGTGATTAAAAAAATAGACTTACAACATTAATGATTGGTAGACCCAGGCTGTAAGTTTTGGAACAGCGGTTTTTGTTTTTTTCAAACTGAGACTACAAATAATGAATTTAAAAAAAAAAGGTTCGCTTAAAAGTGGAATTAAACCTTATTAATACTCACCTGTCTCCATTAGTACCTTCATTCTTCTTCTCTTCCTCATTTTGATCTTTGGCCATCTTGATTGGCTGGACCAGGATAATGGGTTGGGATAACATTTATTCAGTCTAAGCAACTGCAAGGGAAGCCGTGATTAGCCAGCACATGCGCAGATCATCAATTTTGACAACTGAAGCGATTTATCAGGAAGGTAAGAATAGCTGTTGTAGGCACCTGTCCCTTTCTGCAATAAAGTCCAGCCTGATTGTCAATTTAAGTAAAGGTATTTTTGTAACCTGTTGCAGCATAACAGTCTTCAGATGTGTTTGCTGTATTCTTGTTTATTTTTCAGTCTTTTTTTACTTTATTAGACTACAGAAAATATTGAGTGTTATTTCTCAACCTTTTTAACATTGGGGAACCCTTAAAATATTGTTCAGGTCTTGTTGGGCCCTGCTATATTTACTATATCGACAGCTTACAGTATAATATTGTGGTGGTCAGTAGGAAAAATGCCTCTTACTTTGCTGGCCATTGAGAAAAATGTCATCCTTAAATATATCCAAAAAGATCATTGGTGTCAGTTAAACTGACCTGAGAGGCACATTGCCCACAAATTGCCCATTGCTCAAGGAACCCCTAGCAACATAGAGAAGAGAAGCACTGAGATAAATCTTCATAGAATAATCTGGGTAATCCAGCACACTCATTTTTGCCAATAGCAAATTATTTTTATGAAATCTATTCCAGGTGTTCTGGGTTCAGCCATATTAGTCTATCCTCTCTAGTCTTGGAAAATTTTAATAAAACCAGATCCTGGTGTCCCTAGTTAGCTTTAATTAACAAACATCTAATGGTGTTCTTTTAATAAAATGTAACTAAAGAAAGGCATACAATTACTTCCATAGAACATGGCTCTTACAAAGTGCTGAATTTTGCAAAAACAAATATCTTATGATATAACATAAATACCATCTCACAAGCAACAAAAATCTTTCATGATATTTATTTCTCTAAATGCATTAAGTATGTTCATGCAGCACCCGGTGATTTGGTGGATTTGGTCAAATGTATTTGGATTTTTTTATTTTACAAATTTATAAACAGATTTCTCATATCATTTTATAAGTTTTGAAAAGTTTTTATTTTACAAATAAACATTTAAAGCAGTTTCTTTAACAATTAAAGGGTGTTGACAGATGAGTTTTGCACTCCTATCCAAAACAGGAAGAATGCAAACAATTAATTGTTTTTGTTGAAAGGAAGCCAAAGGAGGACACCATTTTTTAAGGTCAGGGGGCATGGCAAGCAGAGCACATTCTTTGGGGAAAATTGTGTGTGTGGCTAACTTGTGGACATTTGTCACACTTTTTACTCTCAGAGAGTCTTCTGTAGAATTACAGGAATGAATATAAACCCTTTAGTGATATCAGGGCCTATCCTGATATGTGTTTAAGGCCGCTTTATCAAGAAAGTTGTCCGCCACTGACTTCCCTAGAAGAACAACAAAACATGGCAAAAACCCTCTTGCTAAAATATAAAGCTACCTTAGACAAAATCATTATGCCACCATAACAAAGAAATGCATTATTATTTCAATATGCAGCAGTACCTAAACACCATCAGCAACCAATAGACCCTGTATTAGGTCTGCATGGTCTGTTATGGCTGCAGATACAAAAAGTTAAAAATGCATACCTTATAATGTATATACTGATTATATATATATTTATATAATCAGTAGCAGCTGCACTGTCATTATTACACAGTATTTATATAGCACCAACATATTACACAGCACTCTACTAAGTCCATAGTCATGTCACTATCTGTCCCTCAAAGGAGCTCACAATCTATTGGCCACAATCTAAGGTCAAATTTGGGGAAGCCAAGTAACCTAACTGCATGTTTTTAAAATGTAGGAGGAAAGTGGAGTACTCAGAGGAAACCCACTCAAACACAGTAAGAACCCACAAACTCCATGCAGATAGTGTCCTGGCTGACATTCGAACCTGGGACCTAGCGCAGCAAAGGCCTGAGTGCTAACCACTGAGCCACCATGCTGCCCACAGTTGTAATTTTTCTGAATACACAAGCTCTCGGGCTGAGAATCCCTATTATCCACTCCAATCTCAACTGCTATGGGTCAACAGCCATATGCCCAAGTGACCAGAATTGCAAGGTCTTCCTACCGCCAGGTACAGAAAATGCCAAAAAATGCTTCCACTCCCTCACTCTGATTGTTCCCTAGGCTCCATTTTATCTGAATTCCCTTCCCACCCATCTACACTAGAGGGGATCCTGCCTCTCACCACAACAAAGATGTGATCCCAACCACCTTGGCACCCTATAAATTGATTATAGCATTGCAGTGCAGACTGGGTGCTGCAACAGGGAAATAAAATACGGCAGAGCCTTGGGCACTTAGACAAGTTTTCTGTTGCAGTTGCACAAGCACACACAGCCAACATGGTACCCATGGAGCCATGGAAGCTTTCAAAGGCACTCAAACAATAAAAATGAACAGTACAGACAATACAGTTTTGTTCATTAGTTCAAACACAGGCCATGATTTTTTGGACTATTGGCAATACTAAAATCAGAATTATCGGTCTAAAGCATCTGTCAATTAATTCTGAATGATCTCTGAAGTATCTGAATCTGGTATCAAATTGACACCATCAACACAAACCCAAAACCCATTAACACGGGTCCTAAGAAAGCTCATGGGCCTGTATGAGCTAGCATACGGAGAGTAGGATGTTTTTTCTGTTTATAAGTGAGTTGCTATCAGATATAAACATCAATATAGATTATTTAAGATATTTGCATTATAGCAGTATACCATTGGGAAAACCTTTGACTAAGTAATGGAAAATTTGGTCCTGAAGAAAGATTATATAGTATTGTTATATAATTGTATTGTAATAATTGTGTCATATAGATGTGGCATCATTAACAGCACATTTCAGAGTCTAGTAATCTTATCACCAGTCACAGAAATACAATGTCACTTTTATAGTCATATAATGGTAACATAGCCTAAGGCCAGTTTGGGGTGAAGACATTCAACCTACCTATATGTTTTCGAGATGTGAAGGCCAAGGTGTCTGAACAAAACCCATATAAACACAAGAAAAGCATATTATATATATATATATATTTATATTTATATTTATACATTTTTTATACTACATAACCATACACCGATAAAACATGAATATACAAATACAGAAAGACTTTATATTGTCAATACATTCACTTTAAATGAGAAAAAAATCTGTAAACTGTATTTAGCTCTATTATAATGCAGAGAATATATCTTTATACTGTCAATATTTCCGAGATACACACAAGACATACAACAAGTCTTCATTTAAGATAACAGTTTAGCCTTATCTCCCTCTATTCCCTCTGCAGAAACAGAGTTTATGGCAGTAATCATAAAATTATCTATATTGTAAAAGAGAGTTACTGCAGTGTAAAGAAAAACAGAACAACATTGCATCACTGAGGTATATCTCAATACAGCGCTCAAGAATTCTTACTTTTGCAATCCCAGTGGCGCTTTCAAGCTAATTTACAGGCTGCATATTTCAAAGAAAACTTAATAAAGCTTTAAATAGAACAAAAAATCAAGCTATTCTTATTGAGGAAATGAAAGTTTATACATCTATAAATAATTTATATTGTCGCTCGATTTGCATCTAAAACATTAATGGAAAACTTTCTTTGTTCCCATTTTACTATGTATTAATATTTTTATTATGTGTCTTTGATGAGTTTTGGTTTTGTCTATATTTTATGTTTTATAGTGGAACAGGTTTTTTTTTGTTTTTTTAATGTTAAGAGCCTTTTAAGGGGGAAAAAATCATTTTATGCATCTTGCAGCGACTTTCTTAATTAATCAACGTAAATTTAAGAATGTTATTGTAACACTGCATAATAAACTTGAACTGCCATCTGTTCCATTTTTATTTAATTGTTTTTTATCTTTGTCATTTCAAACAGCATATTCTATCAAAATTATACTTTGTTGGTTACCCTGTTGCTGTAACTCAGAAAGTACGTTCCAGGGAACATTTTATTAACTTTCATCCTCTGTGTCCTTGACTATAGATGTGATTTAAATGATCACATTTGCCAAAGTGCACTAACTGTAATCACATTTCCATAAAAAGAAGTTTTGATACTATAGCAAAACATTTATATGGAAATCTGTAATGTAATTGTATTGAACCTGCTAGACCTTTTTTATCTGCACCTTTCTTGCAGCATATACACCATCCTGGCACTTTGGCTTATCCCTAATGAATAGCATCACTTAAGTGACCCCCTTGAAAAAAAAGCACAAACTATTGGGAAGTTTTATCTCATATATTGTGGTGGAGTAGATTAGGTCAGACTGTGTTATAAATAATGTTGATCACTATGAAAAATTCCATGGGAAAGCCACACTCTTTGGGTCTGATTTATTAATGCTCTCCAAGACTGGACAAGAATAACTATTATGGGGTGACCCAGCAAAACGGGAATGGATTTTCAAAAAAGCATTCCAGGTTTGTTGGACCACCCAGCTTCACCCATGATAGTCTACCTTGTCCAGTCTTGGAGAGCTTTAATAAATTAGATCCTTTGTACCTGGGCTGTTGGCCATTTTAACAACCCATTAATTTTGATGATTACTATTAGAAAATATATGACCATCAGAAAATGATGGCTTTATCAACGAATCTGATGTGATTGTCTGCAAAGGTTAACAATGTTTCACAGATTATCCTGATTTGGGATTTCAGGATTAGCTGTGAAATGTCTTCAACATTACAAAACAGAACAAGTCCAGTTGAATGTGATTTAGGACCACTGACTGACTTGAATAGACAGAATGGGATGTTGAAAAGAATTTCTTTACTGTGTAACACTAGACTTTTCTCAGCCTAAAATATTCAATAATTAAAGCATTTTATCACCTCTTTTTATTGAAAGCTTCTCTTGACAAGGCTGCTCACAATCTCAATGTGCATTTGCAATGCCAACACTGGCTAATAAAGACATAAAGATGCAAATAAAGCTGCATGACCAAGTAATTATAAAAACTGTGTAAAAAAAAACTTCTAAAGGTATAAAGTCTAGAGCAGTGTTTCTCAAACAGGGTTTTGTGGAACCCTAGAGTTGCCTCAAAGTTTGCGGGGGTTCCTTGAGCAATGAGCAATTTAAGGCTCTCTGGTCAATGACACCTAAGATTGTTTTGGCTTTCTGTAATTGTGATATTCTTCCCACTGGCCAGCAATGCACGAGACAATCTTCCTACTGACCACCACACTAATGTACTGTGAGCTGTGAATTTAGTAATTATAGAAGGAATTCACCCTATGTCAACAGACATTCCCAAACATTTTCATGAAACCATTAAATATTCAAATAATAAAAGAATCATTGATATACCAACACCATTGGACATACATAGCATGCATTAAGGTCTCATGTATCTTTCATTGCGTTTCACAACATGTGCTTTATCAGGAAGGAAAAATTATAAGATTAATATGTCTTAGTTGCACTACAATAATAATGACAATAATAATGTATAATAATATTAATCTTCCTATTTTTAGAGTAACTCAGTCACCTTAATTCCATTACCATGGAATAAGTCAAGTAATGGTTGGTAAGAACATGAGGATCCAGATGGATATTTCTGAACTTACAGATCTGTATGTATTTTTTCAATACTGCGTGGCTTTAGGACCCAAGTTAAAATGTGGTTTTCACATCCACTGACAGTACACTTCAGACAGAATTGAAAATTAAACTTTGAGATGTCTCAAAAAGCAAAGGCTTCCTAATTAGCAGTCCAGGTACATCCAGGCATTGTTAAAATGTATCAGTTCCACCCATTTCCTTTTACCTGTAATAATTTGATCTGGAAAAATACCTGTGTGGGATGATAGCTATGCCAAACATTAGACAGGTTTTCAACTATTAGCAGTTCTGTTGAAATGTATAAACCACAAAAGTCTGATCTATGTATTTGATAAATTGAAACAGTGAGTTCAGTTCACATTGGGTTCAGCAAATAATCTTTAATAGACTCAGCATTTGTGGTGAATCTCATTAAGTTTAAGGGAGATCAGTTTTACATATAGATTTATCTTCTTGTTGAGGTTAATAAGCTATCTTAAAAGTAGCAAATGTACCAAAAGAAATGGAATAGACAAAGGGACAGGGGATCCTTCAATGAGACTTAAGCGCCAACATTTAAATTGCACACAATGTTATAGCGCTGAACTACATCACTAAATAACAGATCCTTGAAGGTGCACTTATAATAAAGGGAACCCCACACTTTTTTATCATTTTAAAATAGACTGTATCCTAAAATGTCTACAAAACAGCATGGGGTTTCACTTAATAATTTTACCAGAACCTTTACTAGGCAAAGAGCCAGGGTAAGTTAGGTGATCAGGGTATGGTTGAGGGATAGATCTTCTTCTCCACATTGTGTTCTCCTAAATGGAATGTGTGGGAGCTCTCATGGTAAAATCAGTAAGCCTTTTGTCCCCATAACTGATGTGGATATACATCACTGGAAAGCTTTCTATATTTCACCATAAGGCCCCCTCAAATCTATGTTGGGGGACAGAATGTGAGGAAAAGTCCCTGTTCCTCACCTATGGGATCCCCCCACTTTCTGAAGGTATGGGGCCTGGTATGAATAGGAAGGCACCCACACACTCATTATCCCATTCCTTTTTCTTTTCACTCAGGCTCAATGACTGGAAAATGACACGGTTAGAATGTTAACGGAAACCCTTTCCTTTTTTAAATATATAAATTAGTCTCTAAGCAGTGAGATCGCTTAACTGTAATCGGATGGGATTTACACCTTAGTGTAGCCCAACACATTAAATATAGGACAATATTGCACTAAATAGTAGTGTTGGTCGAATAGCTCACTATTCGATTCGACAGCTATTCGCTCGAATATAGCAAAAAAATTCGGGTGGTCGAATGTCAAAGCCGGACCCTATTAAAGTCAATGGGAGGAAAAATTCTCTTTTTTTTCAGCACTGTGTAGAGCTTCTACAGCCTCCAAACAGATGTAAAAAGATACATTATAAAAGGATACATAACACTATTACATACCCCTGTACTTCGCATGAAGATTAAAGAGCACCTGTCAAATCAATTTTAGGCTAAAGCTAGGTACACACTTCCAATAATTATTGTTAGAAAATGAACGATTACGACCGATCAACGATTATGCACAAATATACTTGAACAATCATATTGTGCACAACTATTTACATGCTGTAACAATATGATTGTTCATATATAATCCACCAACATCGTCCACACGCTAGATACAATCGTTTGAACGATGCAGGGAGGGAGATTGTCGGCCAATCAGATCCACCGTGGCGGTCGTTCATTTCCAACGACAATCCTCGTTCGTCGGCGTCCTTGGTCACTTTTTTTTGGCCAATCGTTTGTTCATTGGACGTTCGTTTCTACAGTCGTTTTTAACAATAATTATTGGACGTGTGTATGCAGCTTTAGTCTACATGGACTGTTTCCCCAGTGTTTAACCTGAGGCTTTTAAAGCCCATGTTTGAAGTCCCCATGCATTCCCATGGCGTTATCTTAAACATTGCTTGCAACATTTAAAAAATTTAAACGCTGGATAAATGCGGGAAAATGCTTCCATTGAACTCAATGGATGCTTTTTCAAGTGTTTTTAAGCTTTTATGAAAGCTTCCATTGAAAACAAAAAAATTAAAATAAACATAAATAAACATTTTTAGCAGGACTTTGGAATCTTGAAGCCCCCTTTAATAAGGAGACTCCCAGATCTCCACTGCCCCACCCTGGGGAATGAGTACAGGTGTACATAAATTCCCCTAACTCATTCCCTGCAGGGTTAAAATACAAGTAAAAAATAGGACAAGGCTTTAATTTAAAATTATTTTATTGTGTGTGTTTGTGTAATGTAATTTTTTTTTTTTTTTTTGTACAGGTTATCCCAATGACAGTGGGATTTCCAGGGCTCTGTTCATTGCAACCCTGGAAATCCTCCTGACAGTGAGGGATTGCAGGGCACTAAGGGTTAAATGAGGACAAGCCTCTCCATTCACCCCTAGTGCTCTGGCTGAGGTTTTATATTTCTCAGCCATTCAGCACTAGAGATGAATGGGGAGACTTGTGCCCATTCATCCCTAGTGCTCTGTGATTGGCTGAGAAATAGGAAATCCTGATGACAGCTCAAGCATCATCAGGATTTCCCTTTCCTCAGCCAATCAGGGAGCAGAGCAATCAGAAGAACTTTACTATGCTGACAGCTCTGCTCCCTTGATCGCTCCTGCAGCGCTAGAGGAGCTGTGACATGTATTACACATACAGAATACATGTCACAGCTCCTCTAGCACTGCGGGGGTAATCAGGGGAGCAGAGCTGTCAGCATAGTAAAGCTCCGCTGATTGCTCTGCTCCCTGATTGGCTGAGGAAAGGGAAACCCTGATGATGCTTGAGCTGTCATCAGGGTTTCCTATTTCTCAGCCAATCACAGAGCAGTAGAGGTATGAATGGAGATAGTATCTCCATTCAACCTCTATTGCCCTCGTATTGCCTGCGGTTACAGCTAATTGAAGGCAGCTGCTTTCAATTAGCTGTGACCGCAAAGTTCCCAAGGTCCAGGAATCCCACAATGACATTATGATTCATAATGTCATTGTCGGATAACATGAAAAAAATAAAAAAAGAACAAGTTTAAAATAAAAAACACATACGAAATAAATAATTCAAGAAAAAAAAAATTTTTTTTTTTCCTCACGAATTTTTGCTGTCGAATCCCGTGTTTTTCGGGTCGGGTCTACCCGAATTCGAACAGCCATATTCGGGTCGAATATAGGGACAACCCGAATTCGAACATCAACACTACTATATAGCAGCAAACTATGTAGCCCTGGGTACACTGCTCCAAGAAATATCTGCTGGCATATACTGACATATTGGGCCTGATTTATTAAAGCTCTCCAAGGCTGGAGAAGATACACTTTTATCAGTGAACATGGGTAATCCAGCAAAATATCCCTCCTCTCTAATTTTTGCACAAGTTCACAGAAATGATAAATGACAAACCCACCACAGAATTGAACTTGAATCTCAATCCAACTGGCTCAGGAGAACAATATTTATATCGATACTCTACAGATAATTTTTATTTGTGCAATACCTAGATTTTGATGTCCTATTAGGGCACAGTTTGTAGAACAACACTTTAATTCAATTTCCATTAGTTAGTGAGGTGGCTTTTTTGGAAAAGCAAAATACAAAATTTAATTATTTCCTGACTTCATAGGATAACTGTAGGCGTACACCTATTAATAAAAATCCATCCGACCAAGCCAGCTCTATGTGTGATATGAGAAGTCTCTCCCTATGGCAACCAAAGGATTTAGAATAATCAAATGAATTCTGCTAACTACACAGCTTAAGAGTGTGATATTCCTGGATAAAAAGGAACCTATATGCAGTCATACAGGCAGTCACAGACATGTTTAGAAGAGAAGAGTGAGTTTACAAACAATCACCATGCATTTTTACAGCTTAATAGCTGGGAGTCTTCTGAATATAAATACACAGGATACATGCAAACATTTTTATGGCTTGTTTACATATATGTGTTTTCCAAAAAAACAAATTTAGGAATTTTGAGCATTGGTGCTGCTAAAATGCAACTTGTGTTTTACAAAGGACAATGAAAGAAGTCCTGCTAAGGAAACCTATAAATGAATTAAATCTGCCACAACACAGCATTTGAATCTTGCGACGGGTGCCGGTCATCTGAATTTTACTGTTATCTGAGTTCCGTATAACCAGGGTTCTCCTGTATTTACAGCCTGATTTGTTTAAATTCTCCAAGACTGGAGAAGATAGATTATTTTAGGAGAACCTGGTCCTGGGAAAAAAAGAAAAAATGCACAGACAAACTATCAGACTATAGGTTAAAACTATATGACATGCAGCTCTGGTGCCCTCCCCCCTGCAGGGTCAGGAGAAGGACCCCATATGGAACTGCAGGCTCAGGGCGACTGACTGACACATAGACAGGGGTGTAGTGGGGATAGTGTGTCATGGATAGTACCGCGCCCCCTCTTCTTTTTTCTCGACTACACCCCTGAGTTTATGGGACACTTGTGGTGAGGGGTGTGACTGTGATTCAGATTTGCCAGCACATAGCTCTCCAATGTGAAAACTGGAAGCAATGGTTCATTAGATTTCCATGCAAAATTTGAAACAAATTACATAAGTTGTTACACTTCTGTAAAGACATAAAAATGTGTGAGACTTCAGCTGTAGTTTACTCGATGACCAAATAAGAAAAGTTACAACGTAATTGATGTCTACTGCAGATCACCTTGTTATCTTCTGAGACCTGTATTCAAGCTATTGTAAGCAATTAGATATTCTATTGCATCAAAGGCTGCAGAAACAGCTCACTCCAGCTTTGTCCGGATAAGTATTCTGATCGGTCAGGCCACAGGAGACACTGGAATAGTGATATGAAACTTGGCTTCTAAATTCTCTGGACCACAACAGAGATTTAAATGCGTTAAATTGAACACAAGATGGAGAGCTTTAACAGACTGAACCAGTGGTGGATTTTGGGCACCTATGTGTGCCTGCTAAAAATTACTATTTTTGTGCTTTTTTGCATGTAGTAAAGGTTTCCTACAAGATAGGTATTAAACCAAGGATAGAACTAAAATGAGAATCCTCAAGATAACACAGGACAACAAAAAATAGTTTTGATAATTATCAGAAACCACAGCAAACTTTACTAAATCAATTTTTCAGGCAGATTTCAGATCTACTTTCAGTTTTTCCCTAACATGTACAGTTCCTGAGTTATGAGTACTATTATAGTTAACATTGTACGTGCATGTATTTTGTACTAAAACATAGGCACCATTGAAGTGAATGGTAATACATCTTCAGTGTGAAGTAAAATAAGGCACACTGTGGTATAGATCTACTGAACAGTGTCAGTTAGGTACCATTGTTTCTTCGAAATGCTTAGAGTATGATTTTGTGATGATCTTGTGTACTTGTTGTCTGGATTGTTGCAGTACAGCATACAGCAGTAGTCAGCCATCATACTTTCATTTAGAAACCTTGGTAGCGGTGCTCCATTAACTGAATGTCCTGGTGAAAACATTCTCCTTGTTCGTCACTCGCCATACCAAGATTTTCCGGGAAGAATTCTAGATGTGAGTGCAAGAAATGTATTTTTAATGACATGGGACAACCCAGTTTTTGGTATGAATCAAGCAGATTCTGAACTCCTTCCTTGTATGCTGGACACTTATGGTTGCCCAGGAAATTTTCATACAGCTACTTGAATGCACCCCAAGATTGTTTGAATACATCATCCTGCAAAACAGACTTGATCTGTGGCCCTATAAATATCCCTTCCTTCATTTATGCAGTGCTTATGTTTGGAAACTTCTCAACAAGGTACTGAAAACCCATGGAATTTGATTTACCCATGGCCTTTACAAGGTTCTTCATCAAGACTAACTTGATATGGAGAGGTGGCAGAAATATTTTATGCAGATCAAACAGAGGCAGAAACTTGTCACTGCTTGTTCCGGGCTTATAGGTATCTCTTGGTAGCCAATCACACTTGGCATAATGGTCTCCCGTAGATCAGCTGTCCCACAGGCATAGGAAACAGCAATATTTTGTGAATCCTCCTTGCATTCCCATCAGCAAGCCAATGACCTTTAGATCCCCACAGATGTTCCACTGCTGTGTTTTATACTAGATTACTTCAAGTAGTAATTTCATGTTGTAATACGACTCCTTTAGGTTAGCAGAATGGGCAATCAGTAAACTTAGTTTGGAATTACCATTATGCAGTAAGACTGCTTTCAAGCTTCGTTTGGAGGAATCATTGAAGATACAACATTCAGATGGAACATGCTCTTGTGACAAACTGTTAAATATTGCATTTATATCATGACAGTAGCACGGTGAGCTATCATTAGTGAAGATCAGTGTCAAGTTATGATTTTGTTTTCTGTAGTGAGTTACAGTTATACATTTGCAAGCAAGTGCTTCTGTTTAAGCTTTGAAGCAAGAAGTTCTGCTTTGTCTTTGGAGAGATTTAGATCACATACGAGATCATTCAGCTCTGCTTGTGTAAAGGTCTCTGGTTCTGAATCTTCATCAGCCAAGTAGTCAGGATAAGATGATTCGGGATTGTAACTGGCTGCAACTCGATTAGATGGTCTTGCGGTTTTCTCCACACAATCGGGATTTCAAATGGCATTGCTGCTTTACACTGATTACGCCAGTGTCACGGTCCCTTCTGTGACTAAGGTTAGAAGATCTGAGAGACTGGCTGCACGTGAGGTTATCTGACAGTCTTTTTGCTTTCACTTGTTTCAGTGTTGTTGTTGGTAATGAGCACACCTCTGGTCTTAAGCTGCGTACACACTTCCAATTTTTATCGTTCAAAATGAACGACGAACGAACGACGAACGATCGATTGGGCAAAAATCGTCCGTAAAAAAAGTAACCAACGACGCCGACGAACGAGGAAAGTCGTTGGAAATGAACGACCGGACCGGCGGATCGGATTGGACGACGATCGTTGACCATCGTTCCTGTGTACCATCGTTCGTTGATCGTCCATGGTCTGAGCATGCGTGATGAACGAACGTTGGTTCACTTCCTGTCGTGCACGTCACTCCCTGTATCGCTCAAACGATCGTATCTATTGTGTGTACAATATCTACGAACGATCGTGTCGTTATCTGTATGTACAGGATCGGTGCTATACGATCGTTCGCAGATATCGTGCAGGATCGTTCGTCGTTCGCTTAACAACGATAATAATTGGAAGTGTGTACGTAGCTTAAGCTGCAGCTTGTTATCATTACTTTTCCTCTATTTAGCCTGGCCTTACACTTCAGGTCATGCGGTTGATATTCTCTGCTTGGAGGTGAAAGAGCTGGTGTGTAGTCCTTTCCTGAGTTCCTGCTCATCCATTTTCTATTGAGGATAAGTTTACTGCTCTTTGTATTTTGTTGTTACCCTTTGCTCGTTGTTACTAGGCCTCAGGGAGACGCTGGTTCGTTCATCTGGGAAGGAACCAGTGGTCCCATACCCTGTCACTACTCCTAGGGCATTTCAGGGCTCCTAGGGTCTAGGTACCGGTGTATGAATCCTCCCACCCTCAGGGGATATTCATACTGACAGGAGTCAGGGCTAGATTTAGGGTTGCTGTAGGTGGTGACCATTTCCCTCTCCCTAGCTTGGAGGTCTAGTCCCTTGTCATTATCTTCCTGTTTTCATTCTGGTGTTCCTCTCCTCCCCCCTTACTCCATGACAGCCAGTCACGCAGTCCGTTGGAATAACTGGTAAAGATCACATGTGGAGCCCAATATTTATCATGGTCACTAAGTGGACAGCTGAAATATATTTTGTATATCCTTTTAGGTTCTATGGTAATTTGGTGACGTTGTGCTTTAGTGCTGAATGAACCGTAACAAAAACTGTCTGGATCATTAAGGCAATTTCTAGGCATGATGGCAAATTAAATCAATCGCAGTTAGTGCAGTCTCTAACCTTAAAAAAAGAAAACTGTTGTTAAATGTTGTATTATGTTAAGGCTATTTATAACGAGTTTCACACAATATATATAATCAGCTGCATCACAAAAACTAGACGTGCTAGAAAAAAAACTGAACACAGATTTTATTTCAAATCTACATCAAAAATACTACAAAGCCCACATGAAATTATATCTGATGAAAATGACATGTTGACCTGTGTAATGTTTAGATGTGTAATGTTTTTCTATGTGTGTGAACTGAGCATTAGGTGTTTTATGGCATATTGGAGTATTATTAGATATTAGAAGTGAAATATTGAAACACATTGATCCTGGAATGGATCTGGTTCAGGTTTGAAAACGTTTGCCAAATATTAGCAAATTATTTTAAGAAATCCTTACCAGGCTTGCTGAATCACCCAAGTTCTCCAATGATAGTATATAGTCTTGGAGAGACTTCCTAAATGAGGCCCATAATACTTCAGTAATGTCAGACTTTCCGTTTTATGCCTGGTAGATACTATCTAGATATTGGTAGGGGGATAGGACTGAAGGGCAGGGAACATTTGCAATCTTAACCACAAATAATAAATGTTGTGTTGGTGGCCTAAGTGGATATAATCATTTATTCAGTCTTCACTTTTGGACATGAAGCCTCTGGCAACTGTTGGGGGGTGGGGGGGGTTACAATTTTTTGCTCACCATTTAGGCCTTTTCTGCTTGGAGCTGTGGCCTTTAAAGAGACATTTGCCTTCTACCTTGGGCACTGATCACTACAGCACACTTTATTTGGTGCACTTTAGGTCTACAGGAAATAGCCTCTATCATCAAAAAAGTCCTGTTGGATGTTGGATGTTTGGGACTTCCCTGTCCTTCCCTAGACACTGGTAATTTCAGGATAAGCAAAATATTCCAGTCCTCCGTTTGAAGCTCCGCTCCTGACTGAGGAGGGTCCAGGCCGTCATGCAATGTCACTGTTTGCACAGGCTTTATGTCCACAAGGCTACTTGTTATTTGTAAAAATGTAAGACTGGAGTTCATACTCAGCTGTGTTAGTATAGAGTATGCACAAGTTACCTGCATACACCTAGAATATTTTGATAACCCATTCTCAGTGGTGGTAGAATGTCTATTCATGTTGATATTCTGCAAATCTAGTCCAATTTTCTAAAATGTGACCTCCCAGCAACATAAACAACCTAAATACAACTTTTTAGCTTTGATTCTGATGCTACTTTTTGGCTTTGGGATATTCATAAACCTAATTTATCTAGAAATACCAACAAAAATAAAATTTTACAGTGTTCTTTCACCAGATATATTAGGACATTCCTTGTGAATATGTGTGTTGATTCTACCTGAAGCACCAGAACATCATATATTACATTTTAAAAAGTCAAAATGTCATTGTCACATATCAGGATATTTGAGAGACACTAAGGACGGGGTTATTATGTATTGTACAATAGTACAGTAAAACTTACAAGGAGCCATGTGACAGCTCTTGAGATCTACCAAGAGTAATACCGGTGAAACTCCTTTGTGTATGAACTGCTGTGACATTCAGTCTGGAAGAGGTCTGCAATTTGTGAGCACTAATCCAATGAAAATGGTTCACATTTCCATCAGAAAGTGAGAAACATTTATATATTCTGAACTTGTTTGCTTTATTTGGGGCTGTCTGTCACCTTTATAATTGCTGGGGTACCACTGACAACCCACAATTATTGCTAGTAGAATTGTGTATGTGTTCCAAATCCTCTGCAGTCTTTACCAACTTACTGTGCATACCATAAAAACACACATTTCCAACATTTAATGTTGCGGTTTGGTAGCGTTTCTTTAATCATCAATCTTTGAGCTACCACTGAAATGTATTCATTTTGTTTCCAATCCAGGTGCACCATTAGCTCTTTGTATGTCCTGAAGGAACACGATGCAACTCTCCAACATAGTCATCCAATTCTTGATAATACATTTTTTATTTGTTTCCATTTACAAAGGAATGCAGCTACACGTGCCTATATTTCTTTGTTCATAGTGTGCTGGGTACCGTCATTGTTTATTCTTCATTATTCTAACTTGGAATTAATTCAGAAACAGGGTTCCTCATTTGAACATGGGGATGAACTATATTTCCATGTAGGGGCAAAAGCCTTCTCTTTGCTCAGTGGAAAGAGTTCATGATATCTAATTATAGCCATTTAAATAGATTCAGTGTGTTATTTCTTTTTTCTTTAGCAGCTCAAAAAAATTAAATCAATTTTTTGGCAATCTGGTAAAAATATAGGTAGTACATTGATAGGTTGGCAAAATATCTGCTCTGCATTAAACTGGTATTTGACTTACCGTGTCAACAAAATATTTGACTATGTTTACAAGTATCATTATTCTTCAGACATGCAATTCTCGGAGCAAGTATACCAACCATTATGAAGGAATATTGATGTCTCAGGAGACAGATTGGAGTCATTGTGCACCAGTAACTTGGTTTATACTCTGAAAAGTTTATACTTAACAACAGTTTTTGTAAGCATTGGCCAGGGCAGTTTCTATGATGTGTGTGTATACATACAGTAGTGAATGTAGATGGAGAAAACCTAGGTAAACAAATGAAACAAAAATTGTTATATTTGGTAATTTATTTAAAAAAAATGATCCAATAACATATCTGCGATTTGCAAAAGTAACTGAATTGTGCTCTTATTATTTAGTGGGGATCCCCTGTGCAGCTTTAAATTCAAGTACACATTTGCAGTACCTGTTCATCAGTCTTGCACATCAACTTGGAAGAATTTTAGCCCATTCAATCATGCAGAGCAACTTCAGCTCTTTAATGTTGGTGAGTTTCCTCACATGAACCACACACTTTAGGTCTTTGTCTTTGATTTGGCCACCGTAGAACATTCACTTTATGCTTCTTTAGCTATTCTTAGGTAGAACAACATTTGTTTAGGATTGTCTTGGTGTGTGACCCTTTTCCCTTGAAATTTAGTTCACGGACAGATGTCTTGACATTTTCCTATAGAATTTTCTGGTATGGTTCAGAATTCTTGTTCCATCAATGACAGCAATCTGTCAGGGCCCAGATGCAAAAAAAAATCCCCAAATCAGTCCTCCAATACACTCCACCACCATGTTTCATAGATAGGATATGGTTCTGGAATTCAGTGTTTTTCTTTCACCAAATGTAAATTTTCTCATTTGAGCCAATAAGTTCTATTTTAGTTTCATCGATCCAAAAAACATTTTTCCAGTATCCTTCTTGTTTGTCCACATGATCTTTAGCAAACTGTAAATGGTCAGCAATATTTTGGGGGGGCAGTGGCTTTCTTCTTGCTACCCTGCCACCCCCACCACACCATTGCTGTTCAGCATTCTACTGATGGTGGGCTCATGAACATCAACATTTGCCAATGTGAGATCGGCCTTCAGTTGCTTACAAGTTACCCTGGGTTCCTTTGAAACTTCTTGGACTTTTACATGTTTTGCCATTGGAGTAATTTTTTATAGTCACTTCTAGGTAGGGTGAAAATTGAATTTTCTCCATTTGCACACAATCTATCTGACTGTTGATTGCTGAAGTCCAAACTCTTTAGGTATGGCCTTGTAACCTTTTCCAGCTTTATGGGCAATAACAACTATTTTTCTGATGTCCTCAGACTTTTTATTTATCTGACCCATGATACATATCCAAAAAAGTTCTCCAAGACTGGAGAAGATAGACTATCATAAGAGAACCTGGGTGATCCAGCATTTTTCTAAAATGGATTTCTCAATAACCAATTGCTTTTAGTTGGCAAATGTTTTAAGTCTTGAACAAAATCCATTCCAGGTTTGCCGGATCACCTAGGGTCTCTTATAGTTTATATTCTCCAGTCTTGAAAAACTTGAATCAATTAGGCCCATTGTGTTCGTTCTTCCAGTTTGTTGTGCAGCAGATTACACAAAAATGGTATTAAGATTCAAATACTGAATCTGATTCTTTAGAATAATATGTTTCATTCTTTTCAAAATAATACTTGAGAGAAAGATAAACTACATATAATTATCAATACACAACCAAGTTTCAAAAGTGACAACATAGCTTCAACTGGAACAGCATGCATAAATTATATGGATTACCATCAAATCACATTTAATTGTATATATGAGACAACATGAGTTAATGAAAATTTGAGAATAATTGCCAATATAGGAGTAAAAGCTGAAAGTGACAGTACCAAAGATACAAAAAAATGTTGCATGATTGATAAACATTTTTTTACTTTTTTTGCATAGAGGGAACTTTTCAGCCATTTTCAATGTTATAAAGTTCAGCCTAAAATAGATATAAGCCTGATTTATTAAAGTTCTCTAAGATTTGAGAAGATAGACTATCATGGGTGAACCTGGTTAATCCAGCACACCTGGAATTAATTGGAGCCAGGACTGAAAACATTTACCAAAGAGCAAATGTTTTTAAGAACTCCACTCCTATTTTGCTTGATCATTCAGGTTATAACATAATAGTCTAACTTTATCAGTCTTTGGGAGCTTTAATTAATCAGGCCCAATGGCTCTGTAATTACCTTTATTAACTGGACGCTCATCTGTTTGGGTTTAACTTTTTTTCGAAAGATCTGACTTCTTTTTGGATTGGACCCAAAATTTCAGTGTCTGATGAAAACACAATTGATATTCAATAAGGCAGTTTCAATGGGCAGAAGCTTGATAGGCTAGGCAGGGAACTGTACTTTTGGTAGGGGGAACCCAAAAGATAAAGCCAGTTTCAGAAGAGAACATCAAGAGCCTTTTCTGACTAATAATGAAAAACATGCAACTGGTTGTACATGCTTTTAGTCAATAATTTTCCATTGCAAACCACATCTAAAACCAAAATATCGCCACCTAATTCTAGTTGTTTTATCACCTCCTATTGCTGTGATGGAAGAACAGTTGAGTGCTGATAGCTTCCTGCCTTGCAACACCAAAGTCTAACGTCCTGTACTAAGGCTGTGTACACACGTTCAATAATTGCCACTGGAAAGGATATTTCCATTTCTTTCCAACAACAAAAGACTGAACAATGCAGGAACGAGTGTGGTGAATACAGCCTTATTCTGTTCTTTGAAGAGGCGAGGGGGAGATCAACGGAGCAGCACCCCACTGTGCTCTCTCCTCTTCACTTCTATTACAATCATTCATGGATCTGCCAGGATGTGACTAGGTTTGGTGGCTATCAGTGCCATTATGTTAGCATACTGCAGTGTTGTGAACCTTATCGGGTATGTACCTCATCTGTTGAAAAACAGCCAGCTGGGTAACAAATGTTCAGTATCAACTCACTACTACAAGTTTAGAACACATTCATTTCTCAATGGAGTTAATATTGAAAATATATATGCACTGGATGTTATGCCAGCACTACATACATATAGAGGACACATGTAATATTATCAGCAATGACGTTTCAAAGATACTCAACTGCACAGATAGGTCGGAGGAAATAACTGCCGTTTCAAAGACGTGTGTATACCTACAGAGGAAATCACAAAACCACAGTGCAGATCACACATACCATGCTCAGTTTCTGTTTTCACACTACTGTTTCACACTTTGTGCATCCACCCTATAAAGTTCTGTCTTCAGCCAACCATTAAAATTTACATCCCCCACACCTATAGTCACTTCTGCTTTTAATATCAATTTTACCATCAACATGTTTATCACCAGCTTTTAGACATTCTTGCAGATGAAAAAAAGGAAAACTTGAATTTCATGAAAACTGATTTTTTTTTTGTTTAGGAATTGTTGGCTAGTTTTACATCATTGCTTATATAGATGCACATTAAAACTGCACTCTGCACTGCTGGGGCCCCATAAGAGTTCTGAAAGGTAAAGTTTTAGGCACACAGGACATTTTTATTGTTTGCCCCTGTTCTGGTATGTTTTATGAAGAAAAATGAAAAATGGAAAGATAGTAGAGGGGATGGAGCTACAAAATAGGCTAAGCCATAGTTTGACCATCCTTCATGGATTTCTTAGATTTGCTAGAGTTTTGGCTACTTTTTGTAGCACTCTTTGCTCAATAGCCCTAAAATAGCTAAATACACAATAGAAAACATATATGGGAGCTGTTTAACCCATCAAAGCATTTTTATCTACCCATTCCTCAGATTTACACATTCAGCAGGTGTGCAAGGCCTGATTTTCTCTGATGCAGTTTAGCAACACAAATCTTATTCCTCAACCTTGAACCGCTTGTATTTAAAGAATAGAAATTTAAAACTGTATTAATTTTGTCTTTTTTATGTGCCTATAGTTCTGTTTTAATATTACTAGGTGAATGTTTTGTTCAATATAAAGAGCTAAGAAGCCATTGACGGAAAGTGCATTGTACTCTGCCAAATAAGGTTTGGACCTGGGCTTTCTTGGGGAACAATCCAAATTACCTTTTCACCTCAACTTCAGCATTAAATCTCTTTGCATACAGACATTAGAGGAATACTGTTTTGTAATGATTATTTTACTTGGGAAAACCCGCACACACAACCATTAAAGGATACTCTCATTGGACCTGTAGGGCAGTGTTCCCCAACCTTTTGCACGTCGCGGACTACTAAATGCACTGACTTCGGACCGAGCATGCGAGGGGAGCCGTGTGTCACTCAAAGGTGAAAAAACTTCCCCCCAAGAGTGACGTCATGATGCCAGAACTCACCCACTTCCTGGGATGGGAGACTGGGCGGGTTGTGTCCAGAGACACTAGTGGGCCACGTTGGAGACCTCTGCTGTAGGGGACAGGATGATAATGTCTCTGCATGGGGGCCACAAGGAACTTTTTGTAAATGTAGCCGAGAAAAAAAAAATGGGGGTTGTACAAATACATTTTAAATATGTAAATGTATAAATATTAGAGCTACCAAAGAAGTTCTCCAGTCACCTGTTATTACCTGGTATTTGAATTATTATTGTGTTTTACACCTGCCCATATTCGAACATATGCCATTTAGGAGCAGTGGGTATATTTAATATTAATCTAGAGATACTTCATGTTTGGATTAATACCAAATATAGTCAGTGATGTGTTAGGGAACCCTGAGGAGACACTTCTCCAAAGTTCAATGAGCACACCTAAAACTGTTACAGGTGATGGATCCCCTAGCTCATCCTGCTCCTGCTTCCAGCAAAGACTTGGCAGCCTTCTCTTGTAAACAACGAGATCCATGTTTGACAGTTGGTGTTACACATTAATGAATTATCCTTGCACGTACATGAAGGTGTGATGAAGCATAGATTATAAACTTTGATTTATTTGGCCATATGAGTAATTCAGAGACTCAAAAAAGTTTTAGTGCAATAAGTTTTTTTACTAGTTTATTAATTAGTTAATTTTTTAATAAAGGTTTTTATTCAACAAAAAAGAGGAACAGCCAAAGAAGGAAAGATGGGCTTGGATCTGAAAGAGAGACAAGTTCTCTGAATCAGGGACAGCTAGAGGGAATAAGTAAACATGGGCAAAAAAAAAAAAAAAATACATGTCTTTTGCAGATGTTACTGTGTATATTTTCTTTTTGTATCATAACTCAGAATGTGATATTTTCATGATAGCTCTGTTTTAAATTACTGTGGGAAATTACAACCCCCCCTCTTATTATTATTATTAT
>NC_092865.1:20438572-20441290 GCF_032062135.1 Pyxicephalus adspersus | reverse complement strand
TAGAAGTGGATTACCCCAACCATCCTTCCTCAGCCAAACTGCTTTCCAATACCTTCTCCCTTGGACTCACATAGAACATAAACGGCCCCACACATATGGCCGAACATACTTTAGACCTGGTATTTTCCAAACTCTGCAACCTCCTTGACACCTTGACAGCTCACAATTGACAGCTAACCATTTCCCCTTTCTGACCACAGCACATTACCATTACCTTTTTTGTCAATGCGTTTTAATGCGTTAACGCTTTAATGTGTAGGTGGTTTGGGGAATGCAAAGGAGGTAAGCGGTTGTGTGGGAAGTGGGTGGAGGGCCCTTGGAGGACAGTACTCAAGTATTGGAAAGTATTGCTTTGGTGGTGGGGAACCATTTTAGGTGTAGTGTCTTCATAATGGAATGGTCAAAAAAAAGTTGGTGACCTGTTGATGGCTTTTTGGTAAGGGGCTGCTCGGCAACTGGTATTGTCCCTAAGGCAGTGTGATGCGGCCAGTAGCAATCTAATTAAGGTGATAGCAGACCCCGAGTGAATGGCGAAAGTGGGTGTTGATCTCGAGGGCCTTGTGGCCCTTAAGGGTACTAAAGAACCACACTTTGCATGAAGTATAAAGGCATAGTTTATTGGTTATGGTTGGGGCAGTTGGATGGATTAGTGTTTTAGTGGCCATTAAAGGGCATGGTAGGTTGGAGTTGGAATGGGTACACTTTCCAAATGTCTATAATTTTTAAATAGTTTAAAGCTGTTTTTAAGTGTTTGTAAAAAGAAATGATGCGTTTCCCCTTCCTTTAGTTCTCCTATTCCTGTGCAAGACATGCTGGGCAGCTATTGCTATTGGGGTTTTTAGGCATTTTTTAAACACCTGTCAACCACCTTCAACTGCCATTGGAAGCTAAGTCCCTGAAAGTGGGTTTCTGATGTACAGTTACTGCATTGCAAATGAATCATCAATGTGAACAGGCCCTAATCTCTGTTACAATTAGAGTATCTGTTGTGCTGTATTCAATGGGAACTTTTCCCTCACTGACTGTTCCTGTTATTCAGACCCATTCCTAACACAGAATTAAGAAAAATCTTTCCAATGGGGACAAAAATAGTGAAAACCAAGAACCTTTGTAATGTTTTTATTGCTGTGTTACCATTAGGAGGAATAAAAGTGAACTGAAATCTGCCATACAGGAACATACATATTAGGCAATAAAAATCAAGCTTAAAAAGACAAAAATAAAAGTATGTATAAAAAAATAATCATTGCTCTTCTTCCTTAAAAAAAAAATCTTTATGTCATGCTGATCCTATGGCACTAATTCTGAGTCACTAATGCAGAGGAGCAGATCAGTTTGTTTTACATCCAAGAATAGGAATGAGAGAATTGAGATGTGCAAGTCAGAACACACAGCGAATCTGGTGGGTGCACTTGATGCTATGGTTTCCTAGGAAATTAAAAAAAGAACAATTACCTCCACTAAAGAACAAGATTTAGCTTGTTCAAGTATAAAGTGGTGATCTGTAATTTGTGTTAACTTGTCTAAAGTTGCAGTTTAGGTGGGTATATCAAACCAGAGATATTATGTTTGATTTATGAAAGCTCTCTAAGGCTGGAGATGATAGACTTTCATTGGTGAACCTGGGTGATCCAACAAACCTAGAATGGATTTCTTAAAAGTCCTTTGCTATTTGTTTGTTTGTTTGTTCCACCTAAAAGAAAAGCCCCAATGGATAATCAAAGAGGAGTGAACTCCTTTTTGCCCAGCCTGTGATAACATATTGTGTATCTGTGGGAGGAAGAGAAGAAGAGGAGGGAGGGAAAGCCAGGCTTTTGAAGGGCAACCAGAGTTACATTTAAAAACACAAAATTGTTTTGTTCCAACAACATAATTTAAAAGATTAAGAACTGTGTCTCTATAAATGAATCCTAGGCCAACGTATAACCACTAGTTTCGCAAAAAAATAGCAATATAGTTTAGTATCATACATCAAACAAACAGTCTCCTTGGTCTCTTCTCATAGGAATACTTTTCCAAACTTATAGGAATATAAGTTTGTTTACTTCCCTCAGTTTTTTTTTCAGTCCAGGTATTTTCATATAACTAAGCACTGACAAAAATCTGGAAGTTGCTATTGCTGACCTCTGTGAAAAATACAAACTACATGACTCAATCAGTGCTTTCCCTGACCTTAGTATGCTACTAGTAAACTCGGAGTTCCTTATCTTCCTACTTGTTCAAAGGTTTGAAACCAGTAAACCAGCCTTATAGCCAGGCAACTAGATTATCAGTGAGCAATGGCAGCCTCCAGCTTTGTCACAAAGCAAGCCCCCTTTAAAACCTGGAATCCTAACAAAAGGGCACCATGCAGAAGCAAAAACGTCCCATTGTGCTTGATGGGAATGTCTTCAATAATAACATGTAAGGGGATATTAAATAACCACAGTGATGTCAAGTTCTTCTGACTTTGGAGATAATATGCCGCAAGCCAGCAAGTGTCAAGATTTTATATAAACATACACATGCAAAAGGAAGGAAGCACATTTTGAGAAAGAAAATGAATTTAGGTCAGTAGCAAACTACTGTGGAACAATGTGGTCCATAAACAATAGCTTATGACTATTCTTAAAACACTGCGCAACCAGCAATGAGATGCACAATCTCTGCAGAATTGATCATAATTAAAAGTATGTGAATAAAGGAGAATGGGGAGTGACTGCATCTCTGACAACCCTA
>NC_092865.1:20381191-20438370 GCF_032062135.1 Pyxicephalus adspersus | reverse complement strand
TAAGTCCTCTAGATATTGAATTTCACAACTAACAGTAATGGCCCCATGGTTTTAGGTTATAGTTATGTGACCACCACTGTTGGCTTCATTACTTAGTAAATCATTGTTGTGGAACAAGTACGCAAATGGTGAAATATAAAGGCAACTATTATGCACTTAGTTGTTCCAGGTCAGCAAGACACCAACTAATTACTCTAAAATACTTTCATTCATTCTTTGCTTAATATTTAAAATATTACTTACATCCACAATTTAAATGCTCCTCTCACCTGAAGAATTTGGTAACACAATTCAGATTCTTGCCCTTTTCCTGTGCAATGTACACTTTTTATGTGTATACAAAATTACTTTAAATAACTGCATTCCACCATGTGCTTTGGAAAAAATGTATATATTAAAAAGCAGGTAAGGAATGGCAGCCTCCATACCATTTACCTGAAAGGCATCTGTGCAAGTTAGTTTTATTCCAACCATTATCACCATCAAAAAAGGAGAATGTTTTGTTCACTTTCTTTGTACTCATTACTTCTGAGGTTCTTTTCTGTGCATTGTAGAATTGTTTTACCAATGTGAACATTTAATAAGTACCAGGGAGGTGACTTTAAAAAGGTTTCACTTCCTCCTGTTTAGTAATTTCCCACTGCGATGAGACTCTTTCACATAGAATTAGAAGGTGTCCCAGGTGAATATCAGAGTTTTTAGTTCCTCCTGTGTACAAGGTGAGAACCCAGCAGTGGGTGCATAATTTTCACATTGCTAAAGCCACCTGTGACTGTAGAGTATTGAAACAAGTATTTATTCAAGTTAAAACTTTAGGCAGGTAACACAAGATTTAAAATGGAACTAAACATTAATTAAAAACTGAGATTGTTTATTGTAGAAGGGACAGGCAAAGTCCCTTCTGTGATAAAAAAAAAACTTACCTGCCTGTTCTTGTTTAAGAGTTTTGTTTAAAAGTAACTTACCTCTCCTGGCTCTGGAACCAATGCCACTATCTTTACCTAGTCTTCTTCCGAGTTTGGATCTTCGGCCATCTTGATTGGCCAGGTTGAGATGATGTCATTTCTGCGCATGTGCGTAGGAGTTAATGCATTCCCAGCAGCCAAGGGTATGCAAAGTTACCTGCACATGTGTAGCTCAGTGTACGTTTCAGAAAAGATTGTGAACAGACAGTTAACAATCTTTTATTGCAGGACATCACCTGTCTCATTTGCAATATACAAGCTGCTTGCTTGGTAGTAGTTTTCAGAGATGTTACAGCATCCTAGAAGCAGGCCAAGAGCTCCACATTATCAACAAAAGACAGTTGGATGGGTTGGTGCACTATAATGATGTCCAGGTGAAAATTGAAGTACCCAACAGGTGGAATGAGCCCCCTCTGTGCTTCCAAAGGCTTCATTTTAAATTTTGACTGGATATAGCTTTAAAATCAAACCATATTGCAGCAAAAATATGAACAGTAAGGTTTTTCGACTACACTAATGAGAGACTAGGCAATAGACGGTCAGTGGTGTATAAAAAGATAATAGTGTATTATAGAAAGTGCTCACTGCCTATGCTACACTGTGTAAATAACTCTGACCTGCCAGCTGTACCTGTGGTGACCTGTAACAGCCTCTAATATTGCTCTCCTGACCCTCATTACACCTCTTCAGCCATGAAACGATGCGTAATATCTCTATAATACGTCTATAATGATCCCTATTTTTACACTTGTTCCGCTGCATCCTAATTCAGGCCCTTAGACCTGCTTTTCATTCATTACGTTCTGTCTCCCTCATCCACTTCAATGTTATCCTTCAAGAGAAATATAAAGGAAAGAGACAGCTTCTATTTTTAGGTTACACTTAGTCTTCGAAATAGAAAAAAAAAGAATCTCCTGGCACTCATAAGCAGGGAATGTAAAAGGCAGTCTGAGCCGGGCAGACTTTCCATGAGTCAATGTGTTAGTAAAGCCAGCAGCTGTATGAACCCTGCCCACAGCTGGAGAAACAGAAGGTTGTGTGTCTTACTGCAAACCTGGACCTAGCCCTAAATATTCTGTATCCTATTCATTGAGAAGACTGTTGCTGGGTGCACAACACAAAACACAACATGACGATTGTGTGTCTTACTGCAAACCTGGACCTAGTCCTAAATATTCTGTCTCCTATTCATTGAGAAGACTGTGGCTAGGTGCACAACACAAAACACAACATGACGATTGTGTGTCTTACTACAGCCACTGGACCAAGCCATATGTATTCTATAATCTATTCACTGGGAACCCTGTGGCTGGGTGCACAACACAAAACACTAATGTGAAGGTTGTGTGTCTTACTGCAACCTTGGACCAAGCCCTAATTATTCTATATCCTATGCATTGAGAACACTATGGCTGGGTGCACAACATAAAACACAACATGACGATTGTGTGTCTTACTACAGCCACTGGACTTAGCCCTAAGTATTCTATAACCCATTCATTGAGAACACTGTGGCTTGGTGCATAACACAAAACACTAATGTGAAGGTTGTGTGTCTTACTACAGCTCCTTGACCAAGCCTTGAGTATTATATAACCTATTCATTGAGAACATTTTAGCTGGGTGCCTAACACAAAATGCACTGTGAAGATGTGTGTCTAACTGTGGCCCCTGGACCAAGCCCTGAGTATTCTATATCCTATTTATTGAGAACACTGTGGCTGGGTGCCCAACACAAAACACTAATGTGAAGATTGTGTGTCTTACTGCAACCCTGGACCAAGCTCTGAGTATTCTTTACCTTATTCATTGAGAACATTGTAGCTGGGTGCAAAAAACAAAATGCATTTGTGTGTTTTCTGCTGTTTTCTCAATGCATTGTGATGTGTTTTTCTTTCATTGCAATGAATTTTTTATGTGCGTGGAAAAACATCAGAAGAAATCCCAACGTATTACCGGCAAATTGGACCATAAATCACGTCTTGTATGCGCTTTTTATTTTTAAATTATAAAGAAGCATTGTCTGTGGTGCTGTACAAAGTAAGAAACAAGCATTGGTGCACAGAAGTACGCAATACAAATGTACCACTGAGTAATACAGACAAAACATACCGCAATTAGAACAAACAATAGGGAGATAACCCTACCCCTGCAAGCTCACACTTGTATGTGTTTTTTTTAGTTTCCTCCTACACTATAATGTATGCATATATACATGTATTACTGTACATGCAGCAGTGAGTTTAGAAAATGCAGCATTGCAAGGCATTATTGGAAATGTTAGATTGGTTTGCAGATCACACAATCTGCTCCTAAACAGGCAGACTATGAGTCCTATTCATACTATATGCACAAGGTCTATGTCTACTCCAGAGGTTGGTAAAACTTGCAAACATACGCTGATACTTTCTCCGTGAGATCTTTTTATTAACATGCATGCTCTTTTCACCCAAGCAAGTATTTTTATGCATAGAATACAGTGGTGAGAAAATGAAGACATTTCCTGACCTTATGTTTGGCTGGGAAAAGAATGACAAGTTAATATGATATTGTAAGGGTCATGTTTAGACACCACCCCAGACACTGCTACACGCTCTAGTCTTTGCGGTGTGATTATATTTAATAAAACTTGATGCCATAATGAACTTTTGGAGGCATTATATGACCTGTTTTATGCAAAGGATTAATTTTAAACAATGCAGACAACCAAATAAAAAAAGACGCAGATGATTTCATGTTTCCTGGACTATAAAGAGCCTTCAGACTCCTCTTCACATTCTTCACCTTCCCTTCTATTTGTAGTTGTCTTGCAGAGCCACAAATGTCAAGAGGTGGACAGAAGAAGCAAAATACAGAAAAAGTTATCTCCATTTGCACCTTTTTGGGCTCACTGATATCCCCTCAAACCCTGCTGCCCTTAATGTACACAGACATTGGCTAATAAAGTAAATACAGTCATGAATATATATCCTGAGCTGTTATCCACAAGCTGACAGGTGTCATAAATGTCCCATGAAGTCAGCAGAGCTTCATATCATATATTAAACTAAGTGAAAGCCTTCACAATGGGATAATATCCTTAGCTATGTGAACAGTCTTTTAGTAAACCAAACCCTAGTACTAACAGGTAGGTAGTGAAGAAAGGTATCCCCAGTTACCATCATGGTCTATTTGTTTTTCTGTAACACACACTAGCGAGCAGAAAATGGATTTTTGACAATTTTTGTGGTCCCTAGCTCATGAAACAACCCCCACTGCCACTATTGGGTATGTTGCCAATGGAGGTACATATGAGAACATTTTGGCTGTTGGTTACTAGTATCCCTGGGCAACTGTTGGTTGTGTTATAATAAAACATTTTTGGATAGCCCACAGGTTTGGTCTATGACTTATACATGACACATTAAAGCCTCTCAGGACAACGTTTTGGTCCGTTACATATTGTTCTTCTCCAATGAGACCATCTCCAGGGGAGATTTGTCTCTTGCAGATTATGAGTGGTTATTTTTTTAGGTTATTTGGCAAGTGAATTATTTCCTGAAGATGACATTTAGGGACTATGAGAAACTTAGTACACAGAGTGTTCTACAATTAGATAAAATGTTTCATCCAAATTAGGTGTGGCAAAGCATTCACGCTCATCTGGGGAGATGGGCTGTGCTTGCCTAACGCAAAGCTATCTGTCAAACATGGAAAAAGTTCAAGCTTATCTAAAGCCAAAGACTAAAATGCAATCCATTACAGTTTACCAGTCCCTAGATGTGGTGGTTGCATTAGTTTTCTTTGTTTTGATTTTTTTTAAAATATTTTTATCTGGCGATCCCAATAGTAGCATACTTTCTTTCCTGGTTTGAGAACGCTTGATGGTTATACTAACCTTGACAACAAAAATTGGACTACTGGAACCTTTCCCCCTCCTCTTGTCTATTATTAGTGGCATAATGATCACTCCTGCAATCCTTACAGTCATGTGAGTGCTCCAGAATGAGGGTTTTCCTGCATCATCCTGCATGGCTCCAATACTTGCACACCTCTACAAAGCTGCATGCTGCTCTGAAAAGGTTGTCCTACCTGGATCAGCCTCTGCTAAACGCTGCAAGGAGCAGCCAGCAGTTTGTAAACATGCAGGAGTGATACAGTAATGGCTGTGGGTGAGATTACAGGGCAGCATTTTTGTGGGCAAGTGGGCAAGTGAATTTGCTAGGATGGATCACTGATATGTAGTAATGCCCTATCCAGAGCAAAAATAGCCAGTCTTGTGGTCCTCAAAACAATATAGCCAATAACAGTGTAGCACAGTAAGTTAATGATTTATTTACCAGACCAAAAGAAAGCAAAAAGAAATCTTATTGAGGTCCATTTGCCACAGATAGAGCAGAGGCTTCAACCATCAAACACACCACAACTACTATTGCAGGCTATGATCAAAGTAGACCCAACACATTAGCTGCACACTATTAGCTGATTTACTAAAAGTGATAAAGTTCTGTAAATATTAACTTCCATAAACCAGTCCTGTGCAGAAGTTATAAGGAAACAGGATTTTGCCATTTTACATGACTGGATAATTAAAGTCAGCATTCACACTGTTCATTGAGTGGGGTTTCAACTATTTAAACTAGCTTTATTGCAAGGGATTATTCACTTGGCTTAGTAAATATGGTGATAGTTCACTTTGCAAAGAATACCCAATCATGTGCAAGAAAAACAGCTTTTTGCTTGCACCTGATTGGATAGTTGAAGTCAGAAAAGCTACATCTCATCAAGTAACATCCCTTGCAAGAGAATAATTCACCTTGCTATGTGAACGGCGTGAATTCCTTGAGTAAAACCCCATTGCCTTACATATATTGCAACACTAGCTATACTATTAATTATTCAACATCGCTGTAAACTAAACCAAGGTTGTTATGCCACCAGAACACTTTCAGCGTACATCCCATGTGTTTTTTTATGCAGCCAAGTTCCGTAAATCTAGTCTTGTTACATCAGTTTAACCATCTTGGCCGCCAGCCATCCCCAGATATGTAATGGCATGCACAAGCCTGAGGATTTCACAGCATGAAAAGCAAAGTGAAGGGCTGAGTGACTCACTAGAACCTCCAGGTACCAGTAATGGAGGGGAGGGGATCCTGGCAAGAAGATATATGCAGGGAGAGGCAAGGGAGGGGAGGGGAGCAGACCTATCACAGCAGTGACAGCAACACATAGAACAAAAACAGCCTCATACTACTTCCTTGAAGTTTCTAAGGATGGAGCTACGGGGCTAGAAAACTTAACTTTGTCAATGAAGTTTAAGAAGTTTATCCAACCTTCAGTGCTAAGGTAAGGTTGAGCATTTGTTGTAGAAAACTAAACTCAGAGTAAAGGTGTATAAACTAGAAACTTAGTTCAGAGAGGAAACCTGCAACATTGTAGCTGTCACTGAATTCTAATAATCTCTAACTAGAATATGTCTCCATGTGAGCACACCTATAAAAGTTTGACAGCTGCCACTTTAAAAAGTTTTAGAAATGCAGTTAAAGAAAAAAGGTTTTACATTTTTGAAAGCAGCTGGTGAGTTAAATAAATCACCCATAGGTGTCTTATATTTTCTTGGAACACAAAATCCCAATTTCGACCACTTGCTGAGACTTTTACGGGGGAGGTCTTGCTGTGTATCACTTTAAACTATACTGCCAGAAAAGAGAGAATCATTGATGGGCAAACCTCAGAATTTCTAGACCAGTGTCTTTTTATTTCTTAATTTTATAACTCTGGGATTTGTCTTTTTGGCCACTGGATGAAGCCTTTTTAGAAAGGGGACTTAGCTTCCGCCACCATAATATTGTTGCATTTTTTGGTATAACATGGGGCCATTTCATTGGTCGTCGACGGCCCTAATTTTTTTTATTTCGCGACTTTGGCGTCGCAAAAAGTTTAAGGTGTACCCGTTCTCTTGTTATGAATCTATACTGTGATTACACAACAGGTGGGAAGCTGCAGGTTGCTCATCTACATTATTTGTGTTTAGGCGGTGTAATGTAGTAGCTTGTTCTTTAATACAGAACTGTAATTAAAAATGCATTTTACATGGTGTGGAGAGAAATGTTTGTATAGTAATGCCTGCAGGCATTAGTACTTGTGTTGCATATGTACACCTGGAATGAAAGCATTCTGAGAGTCTGACGCACGCCAAACACCTTCTTAAGCATAAAAAACTACATCTAACCTTGCTTTAGGTGCATTGGTGTAATTCTGCATCTTTCTGTAATAGGACTTCAAAAGAAAATGGAACCCTTTTTTGTTTCTGGATACAAATGACATTTGTAAAATGTCAAAATGTTTGCATCTACTATTTGGATTACAACCTGCTTGTTATTTTTCTTCATAGTAGAAAAGGAATAAACCTTCTGCTTATACTACTTTGCATGGTTATGTTAGAAAAATTTCCCCTCAACTTGGTTCCTGTCCTGGTGATAATGTTTGACCAGACTGGGAGCTCTTAAGGCTGCCATTACAATGGCCAGTGAACACAGAAATCTAAATTTACACTTAAGCTAAATTGACAATCTTTTTTTTTCTTATTTTATTCTTTATTTAGGAGCTATTTCTTCTGAGTCTATGTTTACCTTATGTGGTCAAGGGTTGCAGTTCCACTGCCGCCAGAACCTAAGCACATTAACCTTGGTATATTACTTGTGGGTAGCCACCAAGAATAGCTACAAAGTGGATCCAAACTGCTAAAAATCATATTAGGCACTTTATTTGTCATAATCAATTATTTGTAATAGGACAGGTTCTCTTTAGCCCCAAGGGAACTTTTGAGGCAATTTCCATGTAAAGCTCAGTTTTACTGAAAAAAACCCCTAAACTTAAAAATGTAATGTTTCACCAGCGTGCACTTCATATCAGTTTTCCTTGCAAAGCCAACATGATATTTCTGGACAAAAACCTCCCATCATCAATTCTAGCTCTGTTTATCACACCATACTTTTCACCTACTGCTGCTGAATGGTTACTTTCAGTTTCCCTTCTGCATTCTCTATAATATAAACTAAATTAAGCTTCATACAAGGACTGTATTATTAAAGGGACTTTGGCTTTAGAAAAAACATTTCTGCAAGTGTTCCTGAAAAAAAAAGTGAAGGTGATGTAGTTTAACAGTATCCCAAAAAAACGTAAATCCAGTTGAGGGTGCAATATTGATCATTTTTGTCTGAAGCAGCTTTTTTCACCTAAAATTCCTCCCAGGGCTCCCTTGAGCTGTGTGAAATAGTGATTTGATCTACCCTGACCACCAATACAAGGGGATCATCTGGATTTTCCTAATAAAAATGTTCTACAAATTACTGGTCAAGTAAATATCCCCTAAACTGGGATTAGTCATTTTTATCAGAGATTTAAAAAAAATCCCAAAATATTTCAAGGGTTCCTCCATGGCAAATATTTATTCATGGAAAGCTTAGTCTTGTGTTCCCATTAGATAAGAAGGGTTGCAAATGTTTAGCGTACACAACCATGAATAAGCTGCAGACACAAGTGTTGTCAAGAGTAATGCACAAAATCGAAATCTTTCCCACACAAAATAAGGAACAGGAAATACAACTGGTATATGGAGGTTTACAAACCGAAATGCCAGTCGTACATGGTACATGTTGTTTCTGTTAATTAGTTCTTAACCAAAATAATTTTCTAACTTCAGCTGGGAAATATTCTTGATTAAATGTTATGCTATGTGTTTGGGCAGACATGGATAAAACAAATCATCACCATTCCAGGGGCCTTGCTGCAGCCTTGGCATTGCCCACTGATGCACCACCATCATCTTGCAGCAGCTGCCAACGTAAGGATGGGGTTAACAATGACATATTACAAGCTTGCACTGCCCTGTTTATACATGACAGCAGAAATTCCCATGGATCAGACTGTGGAGGAGGCGGAGGATCCCTCTTGTTGGGATGTTATTTTCCTGCCATTTGTGAGAGGTTTGCTCTCAGTATGGTTTAATCCTCCTTGTATACAATGGCTGTGTATATGGAGAAAAAGCAGGCGTCTGTGCTTGTTTGACTAACATCTTGCATGATAAACAACTCCTGCTTCCCCTCTTCTCTAGAAAAGACACTGGAGGCATTGAACTTGCTCTCCCTTGGGCTTCTATGCAATCCTGTGATAACAATTTAGAGGAAAAACTTTCACGCCCCCGCTCATTAAAGTTGAAAATTCCACCGATCCCTAATATGGGCAATCTGAGAGCGTGAGCCGAAAATAAAACTAGTTCCTTGTGCCTAGAGCTTAACTCTTTAATTGTGAGGGAAGAAAAGTTAAACAGAGGTACAAGTGTTTCCCATTGAGGCAGAGCATAGTGGACTTCATTTATTAAAAATCTTTAGCATGCGTCGGTCACAGCCGCCAATCAGACTTATATCCTCACACCACATTTCTTCCATAACTCCAAGAGACAGTCCCTTTCTCAAACCCCCATCTCTCGTTCCATCTTTTCTACACTGATTTTCTTTCAGTTCTGTTTTAAAAATCTGCAGTTTTTAAAGTGTTTCTTCAGCCAAAAACTAAAAATGGTACGTGCACAGCATATGAAGAGCAATTGCCCGTCAATTCCGTCAGTCTCCAATGTGGTATTTCCAGTGGAAGGCCAACAAACCTTTCTAGTCATTATTGAAATTGCTGACCACGACTGAAATCGCCTTTGTGTCATTGACCCTGTGCTTATCCTCTACAGCCCCTCTTCAATTTATTTTGGGAACAGGCTGTAAGTCCAATGCACTAATAATCCTAGTGGCGCCCAAACAGCTAGAGATACTATCAGCTGTCACCATTCTCTAATAAACAATAAAACAATGATGTATCTAATGGATTTTAATATCTTTATATAAAAGACTGGTAAAGATGCTAAAGGTCCTAATCAGCCATTTGTTAGAAGACCTTGCACTCCATGTAAGTTCTCCTTAAATAGTAAGGGTCCCCTCTCCTTGGTTGATCCACTGTAAAAATAAATATGTATACAAAACATTAGTAAAATACCGGTACTCAAGCTTCTTTGTTGCAGGAGGCTGAATTCTGCTTATCCTAATGCTATAGCACTGTCCTGTAGCATCTTCGGATGAGATTTGAGCTATTAGCCCTTTCCTGGGATATCACCTTAAGGATGCTGATGCCTCCCTTGCCTGAACACTATACATGAAAGAAGGGATAAGGCTAGTAGTTAACTTTATCCCATCACAGCTGTTTTCTTTATTTCTGTTTCAGCAAATTGAGATGGCGGGGGGGAGAGGGGTGAAAATAGAATAGGCAATCAAATATTGGTGCCAGGTCCAATTTAAGTTTATTATAAAGCCCGCTCAGTTATGCTGTGTATTTTCAAGCATCCGTATCAAAGAGAATCATGGATGTTTTCAAATAGTAGCTGGCTTCAAAAATTTGAGGCAATTGGGTTGCTGTTAGCAATATATCAACTAAAGAATAAGACCCACTAGCCCTACATAATATAACCTGATTAGCCAAGATTTCCAGATCCTTCAGATTTACCAACACTTATGTAATACCACGACCATACAATGCTCTAATCCAATAAATAGGGGAATATAATGTAGCTTTTTGGTATATTAAAAGTGATTAGACAGTCAACCCTGTTCTAATACATATTATCTCTTTAAAATATTCTTCTTTTTGTTCCACCATTTCGTTGACATAAGTAGGACTTTGGCTGAGACAAATTTCATAATAATCTATAGGTCTCTGCTTTTATAGGTACCAAATCACAGTCAGATTGTGTTTGCATGGCCGACCACCTCATAGCCAACCACCCTCTTGCATGTATAGTATCTGTAACTCGTTGCCTATTTATACCATACTGAAATGCATAATATCCAATCAAGTGGTGCAGCCAATGAGCATCACTCATGATCCATGGATTACAGAAGGGTTGAAATATAATTTTGTTACTTCTGAGTATAGGAGGTACTCTTGTTCACAGGGAATTTTCACACAGAGATGTTCCTTCAAAACGTGTTCCTTTTTTCTCTACAAAAAGGGAACAGTCCATATACTTCTTGCTTAGCATTTAACTGCATTCTAAACCTCCTGCAACTTTTCTCTGTGATTTTAAAAACCTTTGCAAAGAATTTTCTTGGGAAAGTTTCTACTGCAAATGGGTACTAATTTATTGGTCAATGATTTTCTTCACTATGCTGGGTAATTTATTTTGAGCTAAGCATTGATTCTAGCAATTTGGCGGTAATCTGCTTGGTTATTGCCCTGAAAGATATTAAAAGGGCCTTGGATCAACTTCTAAAAAAGCCTTCAGCGTTTCATAACAAAAATTACAGATCTATGTGTTGGAAACCTAGTGAAAGAATGTCTGTGTTTTCCACATCAACATTATCAGAAACTTTCAACTGGATGATATTGAAAGTCTAATTGGCAGTTATGGGCGAGGATTGTTATTCCTTCTAATAACCAGGACTACAAACAGAAAATAAAGTATGCTTGTATTTATAAAGACCGTGGAGTAGGTCCATGGCAAAAATATATATTTTTTTAAATCTGTATTTTGTGAAGGAGAACTATAGTTAGTTCATGTGTTAGAAATGGCAATTGCATTGGTTTGACATCAATTTGAGATGTTCAAATCATTCTGTATTCCCCGGTTATTTAACTTGAAGTTGACTTCTTCTGACCCACATTGACCTGCTTAAGAATGTTCTTTTTTTCCTATAGGAATACAAAACCCATCTAACATAAAGAATGGGCCCATAGACACAGGCTATTAGCTTCAAACAAAGTCATATGTCCATTAAACTTAATCAATTGTTATAAAGATACCTTTAAGGTAATTTGAGATTGTTTATATGGCTTCTTCAAGTCAAGTTTCAGAGTATTATTTGCTCACAGGACTGTATTACTATAATATTACTTGGTATAGGCACTTATTGAGCATTTGCAGGCCACTGAGGCTTCTTATAGACAAAAAAGTAACTGCCAAATACAAACGCCCTTCTGGTATCTTCCAGAATCGCAAGATTTCTATTCCAGGTTTGGGCTAGTCGTTGGCACCGGTGCCTCTGGAGGATGTTGGCAGACTTCGGCAACCACAAAACAAACATATACAGCATATGTGTGTGGGTAACCATGTAGCTCAAATATTCAGTGCTGTGTGATGAGGATTAAATATGGCAAGTGGGAAATTCGTCACAAAGTATCAATCACAATGAGCAACAGACTTCCTGATTTTTATCTATGTTCTCTATCTCTGCTTTGCAGCTGCCATTCAGTTACACTGGATCATGTGTAAAAACAGCTGTAATACAGAAAAAAGGCAAAATGGCAAACACCTGCTGAGATGGTCACACCTCACAAAAACCATCATACATTCATGTGCTACAAAGTCACATAAGGTATTCTGTGTGTAAAGAAAGCAGCCCAGGTCCAAAATACTTCCCAAATTCACCTCTGCAAGGCCACTACTCTGTTAGTAAACTGAGGTGTGTAGTACCCTTCCATATATATATATATATATATATATATATATATATATATATATATATAGTGTGGCATAGCACAGGGGGTTGCTCATGGTAACAGGATGCTTACAGGGCAGATTAGAAGCAGCAGACTCCAAAAGTCCAAAATAACACCAGTTTTTATTTGTTTAGGCAAGTGTTACAGCACACTCTTCAGCACTTCACAACAAAACAATAAACAGTAGCCCAGCCGGGCCTCTGGCTACCTCACTTGGGTGCCCTCTCTTACTAACACATACACTAAATCAGTACTGTTCCACTCACAGTTTTGTAGTACTGTTTGGCCGCTGGCTTTCCTGAATCCACTCTGGCTCTCCCTCAGCCTGGATTCCACTTTGGCTCTCTCTCAGCCTGGAATCCACTCTGGCTCTCTCTCAGCCTCTCGCTGATCAAATTCCCCCTCTTTCCTTGCACCTGAGTGCAGGTGGATATATCCCAGTCAGGATTGGGTTGGGCCAAGGAACCCACCCTCTCACTCCCTTGGCTGGCTCAAGGGCCCTAAAGAACCTGGTTTCTTTTCTAAAAACCTGTTAATCAATTAACACTTTCTATTCCCTGGAGCCATTAAGGCACTTTCCCTGCCATTTTTGGGACACTCTGTCACAATATATATACAATGAAAACTGAAAAGTTATTGTTTGCAACAGATGGTCTTATAACCAAAGAACTTGAGGGAATAAAATGCAGGTGTCCCTGCAAATGCAGAAAAAATGGAAACACTTCTTGTAGGACCTTTCCTTGGAAGCATACAAATCCTTCTTGCGCTAATTTTACCTGGTCAGAAGGCAGTCTACTAAATAAGTGTCCAAATCACAGGGTACCTGATATTTTTATATATAGCGTAAAAAAACAATACATCCTATTCCAGTCTCACACACCCAACAAGAATCACTCCAAAATGACGCATTTAAACAGTTGTTACTGGAATAGGTTTTCCCCTGCTGATAACTATCAAATTTGGATTTCTATTTACTTTTTGCTCTATTGACAAAGGGCAAATAAAGAATCTAAATCTATCCAAAGTGGTCACAGAGAGCAATACAAACCAGAATAGTATTTTAACATTCCCCAAGCTATCCAAAACTAAAGCATTTTGCCTACAGACACACTTTAAAATGCATGCACCTGATATCTCAACAAGTGTTTCAATTAATGTGACTGTTTAGATCTAGGTCATGCTCTGACCAGGAGCCGTTGTATTTGCCAGAAGGACTTTGATATCCGAGAACATTTTTAGAATTATTCAATCCTCATGTGAGTGGGTAAAATTACATCAATCCCTAATATATTATAACAGCAAACTTAATTCTTACCAATACAGGATTGGTAATAATAATTTAGTGCACGCTTCTCAAGGCTTTTCTAATTTGTGTCATGCACAAAAATGTGGGCTGATGTGGTTTCATTATGCCAGGGATGGTTTTATTGTCCCCTATTTCCCCATCCTGTGGCCGAAAACCAGCAGCTTTCCTATCTTGGCTGTAAAATCTTCCATCAGCTTAAAAACATGAGTTTTATAAAGGCTGCTGGATACTTTTCCCTACAAGTTTGGCAGGCAAATGCTATCAACAGAAACAAAAGCCTATATTTTAGGCTATCTATGCACCATAAAGACTTATAATCACAGGTCTGGTGTTGGTAACTGGCTAAACTGGGTTTTCTCTGACAATATTAGAATAATTAGTCATTGGCCAATTCTGAGAGCTCTTCTAATTCCACTGCTCAATGTTATATCTAATTGGCTCATAAACTTCCCAAGCACACACATTTCACTCCTGCTGTGCACAGAACTGCAACTTCGCTGCCAACTCCTAATTCCTGTAATAACAAAGACTATTTCTGTATCAGCCACACACAGAAGTGCCAAGGTACCTTTCCTCTGCCATGCGGCATGACTTCTTCCACTGTAAACGCCCACACATTTGTCCATGCCAATAAAAACGTCACCTTCCCTGTAGCACATCGTGTTATTCCTATATAAACCTAGATAAAGATTTCTGTGTTCCTAGTATTTTGTTTCTAAAGACGTTATTTAACTTTCAACAGATCAACAGATAGTGTAGCTATGTCAATTTCTGCATTATAATAATAATTTATTGGTGGCAGAAATTCTGTACTGGAAAAAACACCTCGCTCCCATGTGCATGGACCATTCATTGAACTTTGCAAAGTTGGAAAAGCTAAGCTTTGACCTATTCTGGACTTCATTGAATTCTACTAAAAAGTTGGTGATCAAAAACATGGACCACTACTAGCACAAAGTTCTACTAAAAAATTTCAAACAATTTTTTTGATTGATGGTATTTTTATTCAGGACATAAATTCATACATAACAGCCCTGTGGGTTTTGGTGTGGGGTAGAGGGGGCAGGGATGGGGAAGACAAGGAAGCCCAGGGATCAGTCAGCCTGACATTGCTTACTAGGTCCGTATTATCCTCCATGGCCCTACTGTAATCACCTCCACCACCACTCTAAGCTCCAGTATCTTTAGAAATCCACAAGTTGTTCTTCCTTACAGTGATGTTTCTGGGGCTTTAATGGACAGCAGTTTGTTAAGATGGAGCAAAGAAGGTCTTACTTGCAAGAGCAGCCAACTTTTAAGATATGTGGCAACACCAGACCTTTTTTGACCTATTCAGACCTATTCTATGGTAGCAGCGGGTCTATGCAAGATAATGTTAATTGTGGTCCTTAATTACAACTCCCAGTCGAAAATTGATCCAGTTGCTAGCTCTGGGGCTGATTTGACTTTTGCATCACAGCCAACTTAGCTTCTGCGTTGAGATAAACTCCCTTTTTGCTCACAAGTAGAAGTTGAGTACTTGGATAACCATTTCAGCACCTGCCAGATATAAATTGACCCATTGTGAATATAACAGAAGCTAAGCAGGTATGCATCTGGTTAAAGTGAGCCCTTGTTTCCACAACTACAGACTCTAAAAATCATACGTTGTACAGCTCCTTTAATAGGGGCAAAGAAAAAAAATCTGGAATTAAGATAGATGGTGGATGTAGTTATCATGTCACCAATTGTTCTATGTCACCTGGTCAATATCCACGTGCACAGTATGGTATACAGGTTTATTATTAGGTAAAATGTCATCAAAAACCACCAATGTGGTACACCCAAGAAAAGAGAAACTTTCCATTGCAGTATGATGTTCAATTGCAGTATGATGTGCAATGCTGTGTTCTTCATTTTAAATGGTAAAGTATAGACTGTGTGTTTTAAGATACTTCAGCAATGTTTAGCATACAGTAAGTTATAATGCAACAGGCACATTTTCTACAAACTTTCTATTAAATACTGTATTATTGCCTTAAAGCCCAACTTCAAGCTCCAGATTTTATCTTTATTGCCCTTTTTGCATCTTAAGGTGCGTACACACTTCCAATTTTTATCGTTCCAATCGAACGACGAACGATCGATTGGGCAAAAAATAGTTCGTAAAAAAGTAACCAACGACGCCGACGAACGAGGAAAGTTGTTGGAAACGAACGACCGGACCGGCGGATCGGATTGGAAGACGATCGTTGAACATCGTTCGTGTGTACGATCGTTCGTTGATCGTCTATGGTCTGAGCATGCGTGACGAACGAACGTTCGTTCACTTCCTGTCGTGCACATAGTTCCTCTATCGCTCAAACGATCGTATCTATTGTGTGTACAATATCTACGAACGATCGTGTCGTTATCTCTATGTGCAGGATCGGTGCTATACGATCGTTCGTAGATATCGTGCAGGATCGTTCGTCGTTCGTTTTCCAACGATAATAATTGGAAGTGTGTACGTAGCTTTAGTGCTACTGATCTCCTGCTGGCTCTTTCAGACACTTTGGAGCTAATTTACTGAAGGAATTTAGGCTGTTAACCTTGCAAGGGATGATTCACTTAGCTTAGTAAATGTGATAATAGTTCACATTGCAAAGAATACCCAATCACGTGCATCCAATCTTGAAAACAGGATCTTTCTTTGTGCATGATTGGATGCTAGTATAGGTTTTATCACAAAGTTAAGTTAACTAAGATGACTTTACTATGTGATCAGATAAAATTTCTCTAATAAATCAACCCTTTTCTGCCTATGTGTTCTATATTTACTACCAACAGCAAATTAATGTTCTGGCACACTTTTCTAATCGTAATGACAGTAGATGATGCTGGGCAATGTGTGTCAGCATTGGCAATTTGTAGCTTCCTCTATGGAGCTTATGGGATAGGTAGACAACACACAAATACATCTAAACAAGGACCATCATAGGGTTCATAGCAAGATCCTAGATTTAAAAAAGTGGCATGACTTTAAACAGAGCAAAATCAATGAATCCATCTTGGATCCATGCATAGCAACCATGGCACTAGCTATTTATCAGTTTTACTCAGCATAGAATATAGAAACCCACAGTGCCAGTGAGTAAGTTAGATTTATTTTATACAGTCAATCCTTATTCTATTACAATGAGTAACATATTGAGTAATGTAACACACTCATCCTGTGGTTTAAAAGTTCACCTACAGCACTAATTCTGGTGCCTTCTGAGTGACCTGTCAATGTTCATACAGAATTCTCCAGTATTAGGAGTCAGTCACACATTTGTTCACTAGTTCACTCAGGCATCTAATACATTATTCAGTTTAAACAAGTCACAACCTAAACAGTTGAGTCTCTAAACTATTCCCAGGGTGGAGCATTTTATTTCTACCCTTGTGACTTTGAATTGGTGGAGTAAAGCTATTTGGCAGTGGCAGGCAAACTCCGGCCTTTAGGCCAAATACAGCCTTGCCAGTAGTCCGTTCCAGCCTAATGCCCCCCTGGTCGATCCAGCCTAATCCCGGCCGGCAGGGGTCAGCAACCCGCGGCTCCGGAGCTGCATGAGGCTCTTGAGCCTCCTTGTTATGCCTCCCTTCCCTATTTACCACGGAAGGCGTTAACACTTCCGCTGTTGGGGTAGGGGGACAATCCCTCTCCTCTGTATGCATTGAGGAGGAGAGAGATTTCCTTTCAGGGGCTTTCCCTCTCCTCCGTATGCATTGCCAAGGAAGAGGATTTCCCTTCAGAGGCGTTCCTGGTGGAGGGCGGAGCCATGAGCTTGGGACTCTACAGAGTCCTGCCTAGTCTGCATTCTTGACCTCCTAAAATGGCCTAGTAGCCAAAAAAGTTTGCTGACCCTGCTATATGGTATAAGGTATAAAATGGATAAAACTAAAGGCACCCTTAATCCAGCCATTGTCAAACAGGGTTCGGTTTTATCCAAGGGTTTCTCAAGCTGGTGCTGGGGGTTCTGGAGCTGTGATGATTGACTCCCCCCATCCAATTTTGCATGAATATTTGCAGGTGCAATGCTAACTTTGTTTTGCTGTCTGTAAAAGTGATAATCTGACTACTACTGTAAAGGAGGAATTTCCCAGACAAATCTCTGAATAATTAATAATACCAGGAGTTTCCCAAGACATACAAAAATATTTCAAAGGTCCCTCTGAGGTAAAGGGGTTGAGAAAGGCTGCCTTAACCACTACACATAACGTTAACCTAAACCTACAGCATTACTCTTAGACTGAATGCTTACCTTAAATTTAACATACACCCCACCCTAGCTCTTTAGATTTACTATTAACTAACGCTACACCAAAAAGGAAGTTTGAGAAGAATGCCCTTCAGTTCCTAACCCTTGTACTAATAATTTCACAAACGGGGCTGACAACACTGCTTACCATTTCAATACAACCACTGTCCATGCTGTCAGTCCATGGAAGAAAATTCAGTTCAGCCAGTATGTGTGTAAGGATCATCAGATATTTTTTGCAACTAATAGCAATTTGTAATCATAATGTTTTTCAGTTTTTAACTTTGCAAATTGACAGATGTCCCTGACATCCCACTGTGTTAAAAACCAACCATTCAGCACTGAATGGTGGTTTTCTTTGTTTGCTTTAAATCTTGCTAAATATACTTGTATTCAGCCTTCTCTCCTCTTCATTGAAGTGACTACAAACCTATTAATAAATATAATATAGTGACCGCAGACATGCCAAAAACAAAGGAAAAATCAACTATAAATAGGCAAACTCGAAACTCTTGGCATAACAGTATTCTGTAGTTTCAGTCGGAATTTACAAAAAATGAAAGAACCTTTAAAGAAATGTAAAGTTTTTATTTACCTGAATATTGTTGTTTTTAGCTGCATGAAAAAAGCATTTAGATGAATTAGTGAAATTTTAAATGTGAATATTTTTTATTTACCATTTGCAGCCAGTAGGTTGAAAGTTCCAAACAAGTGAGAAACTCCTCCATTGTAGCTGTGTCTTAGAAGCATAGAGGACAGATTACATACAGGAATAGTCACCTATGTCTCCTATGAGAGACATGGAAGTCTGGCTGCTTCTATTTAGAAAGAATTGTCAGGCTATCTTATTGGAATGTTTAATATACCCTAAAAATTGAGTTTTTTGCATACATTCTGTATTAAGTGTTTATCTATATAATAAACATTTTTAAAGCCAATTTTAAAAATTACATAAAAATCTAAACTTAAAACTAAATTAACATTGGCCAAAAACTTTTGCGTTTTGCCTTTAACAGAACCATGTAACAAAGTAACTCCTACTCAGTTAAAGCAAACATCTGTGCAATGAGTTAAATGTGTCCTTCCTGATACCATTATCACAGTGCTACCTTGAAATCTACAATAACTAAGATTAGACTGAACAAAGAAACTCTAAACTAATACACACCCAAACAAATGAAATGTTAGGAGTGCAGCAACAAAAAGGCAGCTGTCTTCGCCAGTTTCATTTTTAGCAATCGCTGATGTTGATGATAATATAAATGTTTTGTAACGCTGTATAATGTAATTTCTTTCCAGAGCACAACATATCATATGATTAGGTCTGGACACTGCTGGATCAATTCTGTAGCTGCAGCAGATTCGCAGTGACCTTGCAGCTGGACTACAATCTCCTCCACTTCAGACTGCCATTTCAAGGATGAAAACAAGTACTGGTATGTAAAAATTATCTTTGTGATTTGTCTTCTTCTTTGCTGAGTACAAATGATTCCAGATAAAAAGTTTGCAGAAAAAAATGCTTGTTCCTGTTTTATGGAAACCCTAAAATGTAATATATAGCCACTTAGCAGTTTTTAGATCAGCTGGCTGTATTGTATTTTTTTTACTTGCCAGTTAATCACTTCCTGTCTTCAGGTGACAACACTCACTCGCATTTATTGAGTAGTAGTGTTGTTGCCCTCATTGTTAACACACACTGCAAAAAAGAAAACATTAAGGACAGTATTGATCTCTGTGTCCCCCAAGAGGAAGATTTGCCTTCACTTTCTGTTTTGAGGACACGGCATTTTAAACATGATAAAAAAAAAAGTTTTACCATAATTTGGCCTATAACTAAAGCTATATACACACGTCAGATGATTCTCACTTGTGGGGAACGGTCTCGCTCATCTGACGTGTGTACAGCGGTACCCTAACATCAGGAACAACTGCTATTCATTTCTATGGAGGGTAGTACAGTGGATACAGCTCTCCCGTTCTCCCGCCTCTCCATACAACAACTCTGTGTGTACAGTGCTCATATGTCCACCTGTCACTGGAAATGATCATGAAAGATTGTTTCTGGTAACAATCTTCTGATGTCCATCAAGCAACTGTATGCAGCTTCAGCAGTAAAAGTAGAAAAATATATTTTTGTTTTGAATTTTATTATGATGACAAAATGCATCTTTACAACTTTACAGCTGTTGTGTAGGCGAGTGCTAAAGAGATGTTTAAGTGAGAACATAGACAGTACAGGATTGATTTATTAAAAGAATTTAGGTGTTCGCTTACTAAGGTTAATTATCACCTTGCAAAAGATAATTCACTTAGCTTCGTAAATGCAGTGAAAATATACTTTGCAAAAAATATTATGTGCAAGGAAATCTAAAAAACAGGAATTTTGCTTGCACGTGATTAGGTGGTTGAGGTCAGCAGAGTTTTATCTCTTTTTTAGTAAACAAGAGAATAATTCAATTTGTCATGTGAGCAATTTATATTCCTGTAGTAAATCACCCCCCTGTATTGCTGAATATTGCAATAAATTCACCTTTGGAGAAAAGATTATACCACGAATCATAACCTGCTATTGAAACAATTATTGAAAGTTACACTTTTACTTTTTATGGAGTGTTTTTGTTGTTTTTAGCCTTTTACTTCCTTTGCAGCTTCAAAACAAACCCTTATCACTGCATTGGAATCTATGTAACAACTCTCAGTGGTGACTAAAGCTACAAACACATGTCCACTAATTCTCGCCCAATAATCTGGCGTGTGTACAGTGCCCGTCGTCTGATTTATTATAGAGTGAATGACAGTGAACGTTATCATAAACAGAGGACAGAAGTAATAAAGAAAAACATGTAGCAAAGTGAACCTGTTTTATCAAATATCCAGGGCTGGCAAATCCTCAAGTAAGTATCAGGGCCAACAATGATAACACCAGCATTTAGAAACATGTGTCAGGGCAAGGAATTAATATAACCACAAAGCTTTAGGGCCAGCAATAAACTACAGGAATAAACTCCTGCAAGTGATAGGGCCGGCAATAATAAATGCTAGTAATGACTACCAGTGCCAAGGACAACAGTGATAACCCCTAGCAAGTGTCAGTGCCAGCAATAATCCCAATTGAAAAACCCTCACAAGTTCCACTGCTAAAAATACCTCCAAGCAAGAGTCAGGGCCAAAAATAATAACCCCCATGTAATAATTCTCTAGCAAGTGTAGGAACCAAAAATAGGTTCAAGCAAATATCAGGGCAAGCGGTGATAACCCCAAGTAAGTGCAATGTTTTGAGCAGTATAGCTTTATACACTCAAGGTGCAATGTGGGTAAACCAGTTTGCTACAATAGCATGTGGCAGAGAACACAGACATCACACTGAAAATGTCAAATGTGAAGATTCTTTAGGCTGCTGTAATTCTCAATTGGTGTAAAGAAACGGTGGTCTAACAGGTGAGTATAAAACCTTACTTGCTAGTCTTAGGTCAGCAACTTACTCAGGTAATTATGCTATATCAGAATGACAAGCCTAGAACCTTCAACATTGATATGGGTTCACCATCTTTATTTTCCAGCTATGTGGGTTCGATTTTCTAACCTTCATGGCCAAAAACAACTTTTTTGAAAATGAGAATTCTGGGGTGTTCTCCTTGTGATTTCAGCCTAATGTTCAGTTTTTGACAGGTCCGAAATATTCTTAGTAAAACATTTTTTTTTGAGTTGTCTAAGGCAGTGGTCCCTAAACTTCTGGAGCACGCGGACCACTAAATGCATGGACTATGGACCACACATGCGCGAGGAGCTGTGTGTCATTCAAAGAGGAAGGAACTTCCCCCCATAGTGACATCATGATGCCAGAACCGGCCTACTCTCCCATCGTAGCTCTGAGCCTGTGATTGGAGAGTGGGTGGGTTGTGTCCAGGGACAAAACCCGCCCACCGCCCTGGGCCTGCGACTGACCCCGCTGGGGGGTACACCAGGCCAGAGCCACGGCCCACCTGTCAGATGGCCATGGCTAAGGCCTAGAACAGATGCGCCAGTTTTCACTTCTGATCCATTTGTTTGGACAGATTGATTGCTAATGACATCATGCCAAAAGCAATAAGACCTTTGTGGGCTATTGCTCAGAGTACCAGAATTAAAGGAGGCAGCAACCAATGTATTGGGATCCTTTTTTTCCCTAGTTTTGTCTTCCTCTATTTTCCACCCCCACACAGTTCTGACCAAATTTAGCCAAGGAACTACCAGTAGGGAAAAGAGGTACAAAAATGGTGAGAAGGGTCAGAAGGCTCTTTATAGTTCACAAAATATGTAACCATCACCCCATCACCCTTTTCTTGTTCGGTGGTCAGTTCAATGGAACAACATTTTTCTATATAAAACAGATGCAGTGCTGCCTCCACTAGTGAATTCTAACATTTGTTTTTACCTAAATTATCACAAAGGTTGTAGAACATGGGTCTCATTATTCTGGGGTTTCTGGGGCAGGCTTATCTCTAAGCAATGCCCTGTATATGTGTTTATGTCTGTATCGTACATATTACAAGAGAAATGTATGGCTTTTCCTTTCATTTAAAAAATGTAAAATGCTGAAGGCAGAATGTGAAATATGTTTTTTTTTATGACAGTTGCTCTTTACCAATAGTCAGAGATAATTATAACTTTGAAATAACAGTTCTTTGACAATAGGAAAGGTGTTCATGCATGTTCCATTTTTCAGCTGAATGGTATCTACAGCTTATTACTGGTTACTATGTAGCTATTAAAACAAACCTCGCTGGTGGTTCCCTGAATGTATTAAGGAAAAAAAAAGATGATTACTATACTTCTTCATAATATAGTCACATCTTTTTTTTGTTCTCATAAAATGCCTTTAATACAAAATGCCATTACACGTTTAAAAGGTGTGGGGGGTGGAGAGGACGTTTTCTTCAGTTAGTATTTCTGTTTTGCATTTAGAAGAACATAAACTAGAGCAAAAAATATAATCTTTATTTAAATAGAATGGTAAGTAAAATGAAAGCCATCCAGTAGGTGATTACAATAAAACATTATCTGGAAGAGCAAGGAAAGTTTGGAACCTCTGGATGGACAGGGTCTAATAACACATAGGCATTGCAGTAATACACAATAAAATGCCTACTTTGCCTCATATTACTGCAATGCATATGAACTCATACTTATATGTAAATTGCATTCTGGGATCATTCATTTAAAATTCCAATGCACCTACAACACAATGTAATGCATATAGTTTGTGTTGTGGAGATCTGAGCTGATAAAAAAGCTATAGGTGCCATTTCTTGTGCATTAAGGTAATCTAAAATAAATGGTCCGCTTTAAATCAGCGTATTATATTATGTTAACATCTAGTGTGAATGATTGGACTGCTAATTTGATGTATAGGTCCCCATGTATAGGAGATTTCTTCACTTTAGGACCAGGTGTCAGACAAAATAGGCATTCATAGTAAATCTATTAATTTGGGACAAACCTGACCACCATACCTATTTGAGTTTAATAGACATCCAAGTAAAAGTGTAATTTTCAACACCATGGGCATTGATATGAAGTTGACCACCATCCCCCCTTTCCCACACACCCCTCCCCTTGCAAATATGGCTGCCCCCACCTTAGAAAGGCTTTTTAGACTTTCTGTGTGCATTTGTGCTATAAGAGTATTTGTGAGGTCAGTATTTGATGCTGGATGAGAAGACTGGAGATGTTCAGTAGGGTTGAGGTCAAAACTCTGCGGGTCATTAAAAAGATTGTTCTCTACACTAAACCAATTAATTCATGTTTTTGTGGACATGACTTTGTGCACAGGGCATAGTAATGCTAAAACATAAAAAAAGCCATACCCAAACTGTTGCTGCACAGTTGTTTAAAATGTCCTTCTATGTTGATCCATTAGCAGTTGAGGGACACAATATTTGGAGATGTCGTCACAAACTCTTGGTCACATACTGAAGGTATGATTTTCAGGGGTCCATATGGTTTATAATCATGATATACATCCACTCCTGTTGAAGGATATAGGGGGGTTAAGCGAGGTCCCTAAACTTTAGGCACTTTGCTCACCACTGACTCAGACAAGGCACGGCAGAGATGTGTGAGATTCACATTCACACTGTTGGTTTTCCCTTGTAGCTTCGATGATAGTAAATACTAATGTGGCTTAGTAATGAATGCAGATGTAAGAACCACATTCCAGGGCAGGGCTGGGGCTGTGTGAATCAGCCTCCTGCTATTTACCAGTTGACTGCACTGCAAGTTACAAAATGTTCTCTGTGAGCTGGTAATTTTGTCATAGTTTCATTTCTTTTATTAATCCTGAGTTGGTCTCCTTGGACTTCACTCCCCCCATCATGCTGACTGAGAACAGTCGTCACTAGTGGGGAAACTCTAAATTCCTTCCCAGCTGTCAGAGGAGCTTGTATAACTGCTTCCCATTCATGTATTTAATGATACCATGAAGGAAAACAGAAACGTCCAAATATTTGGATATATAAAGCTTCACCAACATAATGAGCATTTCCCAGAAAAGGAGAATGACAGTCATGTTATTGTGTATGAATATGACCTCATAAGGATCTTATGACTCTATTTTGTTTTGTTTATATTGTCAGCATTTATTGAAGGCAAATCAAATTTTCTTTTTTTGATATGGTGAAAAACCGTTGTGGAAAAGCCTACCCTTGACAGTTGCCATTGGGTGATCGGAAGATTCCCCTGCTATTCATTTGATGTGACAACCATAATACTTTCGCCCTCATTTTCTTGTAGTCACAAACACAATTAAGTGAAAGAAATATTGATGGCAATAAAGAGGTTTTAACCCTCACCTGCCAGGTACAGATTGAGGCAAGGTAGCAGCTTTAGCTTTCCATTCCGTCAGTTGACGTTGATGAAATCTGATAAAGGCACAGAGAAATAGTCTACTTTGCACATTTCCTCCATTAGATACTAATTGTCAGCAAATACTTTCTTTTTTGTGACATAAAGGTGATAGCATTGGCCAATTCTTCAATCCTTCTGCTTTACTGCAGAAGCATGAATGAACTTGACCACCTGCCTATCCTCCGGTTCTTGGACCATTGTTTGGGTGTCCTCAGAAGGTGCCATCTTTGCCACTGGCTTCACAGCAGATCTTCAAGAAGATGGCAATCCTCTTTGGCCAATGGATGGCCACTGATGATGCATTCGCATGCACAGGAGTTGCATTGTTTCTGGTGGTTGGCTTTGTGGGTGTCACGGCCTCGCACAAAGCTGAGCTCTTCACTACACAGCACATGTGCAGTATAATGTAGAACTAAAACAACCAGGAGTCAAGGATTTTTTTTGTTGAGAAAGGAGACATTGTATCTCTTTTTCCGTAAATTAGTTCGACATCCTGGTGAAGTTTTGTTGTTTAGTTTAGGTCCCCTTTAAAACCCATTAAAACCAGTTGGGAGATTCACTATTGCCCTTTGCCCTGGTGAATATTGGCTGTGGGACAGAAACAGATTGGTAATTCAAAATGTTATTGGTAAAGGGAAAACCTGTTCTGGTCTGGTGACAATTGTCTGAAAAGGGATTTATTCTCTCTTTAGACAGACATCTTCAAACTTGCAGATCTAGGACCAGAAGCCAAGGAAAATTTCACCAATTGGCAACATATAGAATAAAAAAATCTAAGGTAAAAGGAAGTAACCTATATTATAGGCATGAGATGTCAGTGGTCTAAATAAGCCCTTACCATCTGAATCAAATAATGACTTTATGTCTATGAGATACCATGTGAAAACAGGCCAAGCAGACATACAGTAAGACAGTAAAACTCATTTCACCCAATAGAGAATCAGTTCATTTCAAAGTCATTTTACTATAAACTATAAAAAACAATTCAGATCTGTAGATAAAAAAAAAGCAAGAAAGCAGCACAACTTTCTACAGCTGATAACATGAAAATTATCTTGCTAATTTACGTCTCCTTTAACTGAAATAGAAATGTATTCATGTAGACAATTGCAGTGAACACTTTGTGCTGTGTACACATTTCTGGACGCTAATTGCAGTCTATCTTTATCTGCAGATCTCTAGATTAATAACAAAGCCTCTAGTTTAACATTGATCCCATAAAATAACTATTTCAATCGAACAGCAATTAAAATACACAGACGTAGCAATTGTTTCTGACCAGCTAGTGTTGAGTATTGGCATTCTGCAAAATTCATTGAATATTGTGGCGTTTCATTAATAAAGCCTGTTATCCACTGCCCAAAGTCAAATGGCTCCAAAACTTTTAGCTTATTAGCGCTGTGTTCCATTCAGAACAGGTTTAATGCAATCATTTTAATACTGTAGGCAAATATGATTCACTACTCAAATGTCCGTAGCAATTAGACTGCCATTTTGTGCACTGAACTAAACTTACTTTAAATTATTCATAATTTAGGTTCACTGAAAAAGAGGAAGAGCAATGATTATTAGCAATACCTATCTATGTTTAAAAATGCATAGATGGACAGTTACTAAAACCCTCTAGAAATGTTAAATCTTCCACACCTTATCCAAAACTAGAAAAATACTTTTGATTTGCCTTACTTGCCATATTTTTTGTATTTATGGCCAGCCAGTGTTTTACAGCAGGTACAGGTTGGATATTATGCTATTATTACAGATTCAGGTGCATAAAAATTTAAAGTTCATCTCGGGTGATCCAGCAAACATGGAATGGATTTCTTCATTTGCTATTAGTTGGAAAATGATTTCAATCCTAGACCAGATCCATTCCAGATTAGCTTCCAGGTTTTCCTATGATGGGCTATCTTCCCTGGTTTGGGGAGCCTTAAAAAATCAGGACTTGTGAATGCAGAGTGTCATGGCCCATTACTACAATACCCCTCATTCACAGTATAATGATGCACAGGGAAGCTCTCCAAATCATTCAAGATCACCCACTATCAGAAAAGAATCAAAATGAAATGATCCAATGTGTCACCTAACTAAACATTTCAGAAAATAGTATATTCAAAGAATAGTAAGCAAAATGTAAGGGGGCTGCAGTAAAAAAACAGCAACAGGAAACTCCAGGTTTTTCATTTTTTTTTTAAATAAATCCATAACTTCATTATTATAGCTTTTCACAGAAAAGGATTGTAAAAGCCTTCTTGTAAGAGCTCAAATGATTACCATTTAGCCAGGACCAAGCATATTTGTTAATCACATAGAATTTTATGATTAAAGAACAGAAGCATTTGTCTAAATAAACAAATGCAGAGTAGTTTTTTTGTTTGCCAGGCAAGAAAAGCCTGGCAAACAAAAAAACTACTCTGTGGATTCCAACAATGGGCCAGGCATGTGATATTACTAAACTATGCTGACTTCTGTCTTAGTCCTGAATTACACCAGAAGCCTTTAGCTGTCATTGTCTGTCAAAGTTGTAATACTGTTACCTTTACCAAAGCTGCAGGGAAATGTCAGGTTAACAATAAAAGATCTCATATATCATGGCTGTTTTCCAACAAAATGTTTCTCTAGATTTACCCCTGCAAATGTTTGTCTCTCATGATAACATTGTTTTATCAATTCTGAACAGCTCAAAATAAAAAAAACTTCAATGACCTTATTCTAAACATTCCTATGTGACTGTAGTGCACTTTATTACACCAGTCATAATACAGGTACAAAAGCCACCACTTCTGGTCTTCACCTTAAAAATGTATTAACCAAAATAAAACCATATTAAATAACCAATTATATAACATTACAACAACCCCCAACACTGTAACATCAGATTGCAGGTCTTCCAAGGCCCTAACCCCACAGGAGTCCCCCCCAGAAGGAGCTGCCAATCCCATGATATTATTGCTTCCAGCCGCCCAGCACCTCCTTGGGAATGAATATCAATTTGGTAGCCCACAAACAACCACATACCCCCTTTTTGGGGACACTCCGTCCTGAAAAACATTTACATGGCTCCCTTACCAAAGATGGGCTCACCCAGCCAGAACTCCAAAACACTGCCCTCAAGGACCCCAAACCGCGAATCTAAAACCACAAATTCAATTCTTCTGGAATCTATTGCGCAGGTGGACAGGGAACATTCCACTTCGCTGTCCTGGTAAGGAAGACCCTCTTTTTTCAGTTTCCTTACTTACCTCTCTCTCCATTCCACCCTTCAGTTCTCAACCACCAATAGTCTTTTACTACCTGCTCCCAGAACATATTCCCCCTTTCACATTAAATCTATCCTTTCCATTCCTCATGTGCATATAGTCATGCACTATGTTCAATTTGTCTCCAGACCTTAATGCAGAGCCTAAATGCTTGTGCTGAGTTTTGCATACAGGCAATTTCAACAATCTGATAATAGGTGCAGAGCCACAGTGACCTGCAACGTTTTGCCATGGGCTTAACCTACCATCATATCCAACGACAATCAAGTTATTATAATGGTTGGGAACCATTTCTTCGATGTGGCTGCACCACTGTAGTTTCCAAAAGTGATGAGTTGCTTATTTGCGTGTTCTCCATTTGAAGATTCGTGCTGAAGCTGCAAAAAAAAATATCAGGTTGCCTGTGCGCAGTTTGCAAATCCTGGATGGACAAAGCTACTTAATGGACAAACATGCAGTTTCATACCGGGGGTATAAAGTGGCCCTAAGGGAGATTCAAGAACTGATACTACTTGTGTGTAAAATTGCATTTTAGGATTTTACAAAATACCAAACATTGCAGTAATTTGTGTTTTTTGTGTATTTTTTTTTTGGAAGCTCAGCCATTAAATGCAATAAAATCACTATATTTAGTAATGTATTTCAATGACACAGAAACCAGTTCTTGTTTTAGTTAAGAAGGAAATTCTGAGAGAAGTGGGTAGTTGCAAATCTTAACACAAACAGGATGTGTCGTGTTCTCCTGGACGGGGAAGAGAGGAGCTCTAAACAGGAAGTTTGCTGCTCACTAATACATATGCCAGTTTGTTTTCATTGTATTTCATAAAGCCATGCACAATTAATAGCGCCAGGCTGGAGTGTTCCGGATGACTTGTATAGTCAGCACAATAATGAATATTGTTTTATCGTGGTATGCTGTAAACAGCAGATGACAAACTTTTTGATGTCAGAACCCCCTTTGCATCTTCCTTGAAGTAACAATAACAAACTTTATGTAGACATTTTACAGTCTTACATGTGTTTTGTGTCAGACTCATTTTCTGTTAGTGGATACTTTTGATACTTTGATACTTCACTAATTGGCAAATTTTGGAAGCATTGCTGAAAGTATTTAATAAAAAGAATTTAGAAAATATGTACTTTGCATTATTAAATGTCTTTGATTTGTGACTAACCTGGTAAACATAGTAATTTAACAAGACTAATGGCTGAGAGTGGAGCCACAGTTATAAAAACTTTCTAAGCTGTGGCTGCTTGACCTCCTATGTACCTACATGTGGCTGGTATAACATGGCAGAACCAGGGAATTCATACCAAGGACCCATTCAGCTGTCTGTAAAGGTGGCATTCTGATAACTAATGTATTCCTGATACTGCCAACCAATGCAAAAAAGCATTTTCCTAATGATTTGTTATAGCAGGGGTTCACCAATAACTGAAAATGATTGTAAGGATTCCTCAGGGGTAAAAAGAAGAAATGCTTCTCTATACAATGAAGGAACACACCTTTTACAGCAGTCTTTCTCAACCAGGGTTAGGGTTCCAAAGCTGCAAGGGGTTCCTCGAGCAATGAGCAGTTTGTGCCTCTGAGGTCAGTTAACCTACCACCAACAACTATATCTGTAAGGCTGACTGGCCAGCGATGTGACCACTACATTAATATACTGTGAGCTGTGGATATAGTTGTTTTAGCAGGGGTTCCCTGAAGACCTGAAAACAGGTAGTCCCTGAGATAAGGACATTAGACATATGGACGACTCCTACATACAAAGAGGGCTTCCCTGCTCGCTTGTGTGCAGGGCAGAGGCTTGATTGGGGGAGGGGCAGTTTGCATGAATTACAGAAGGAGTCTTTTGCTGTTCTGCAACTCTTGTAACTTTTTAATTGCCAAGATAAACTCTGCAGTTGTTTCTTTTTGCATGTCAAACACAGCTTGCTCAAGTAGTTAATGAATGTCTAGGCTCCATTTAGGTTTTTTTTTTGTTTTTGCTTTGTTTCTCACAGTGGGGATTTTATACCATAACTGACAGCTCACTGCCTAATAATCTGTTGGGACAAACATCTGTCCTAATTCCATTTATTAAAATAATGTACCTGTCCCGACTTACATACAAATTTAACTTAAGAACAATCCTACATTCCCTATCTCATATGTAACCCATTGACTACCTGTATCCTTTTAAGGCTTTCCCCATGTTAAAAAGATAGAGAAACAATGTCCTACAGGCACAGAGATGTTTCTTTGAGCTGTTGTAGAGAAAGAAAGTGAATGAAGAATATTCTCTCCTTGTTCCTGTGTATAGGGTAACTTTAGAAGTACAGTATAAGCCTAGTCATAATATTTCAGTATGACTGTACCCCTATGACATTTCTCTAGGGCAGGGGTGTAAAACTTGCAGTTTCAGGTTCCTAGATGGAATCCTAGAACAATTTACATTTGATTGAATTCCTTTTCTCTTCAGTCTCCCAACTATTTAAATATCTTATTGAAGTTTAAGAGAAAAAGGACATTATAGGGTCCCAGTCCCATATTAATGACAAGTTGGTGCCCCAAACTTAAGGATTCTGTGATTACTTTAAAACATCCTTCTGATCTATGGCATAGCAGTCAAAACGTTTAAGTGTTTAGTTCATGTGATTTTGATGAACACCTTTTATTAATGATCATATTTTTGTCCCACAGGATGAAGACAAATACTCTGACAAAGAAATTGGATTATTAGATATCACTGCGTTTATATGACCACATTACAATGAATTTACAGAGCTGGAACTCTTCGATCGTTACAAGTACACCAGACAACCAAGAGCCTGCAACTTCCACTATGGAAGAAATAAATTCTTTCTTCCAGAGGATTTATGAAATGTTACAAACTAAACATGAACAGGGGATCTACAACAGCATCTGCCTAGGAGTATTGCTTGCACTGCCATTGCTTGTTCTCTTCATTTCTAGCATTATCTGCTGTCATTATTGCTGTTGTCGGACCAGAAAAAGTAACACACTTAAACCCATGCCAAACAAGAAGAAAAAGAAAAAGAATGAGGAAGAGGATTTATGGATCACTAGCCCTCAAGCCAAGTCAATTATGCTGGAGAAGGTTCCTTCATTTCATGTATAGCTCTGGAACTATGGACAGTAAACATTTGGAGACTCTTCCTGATGAGCACAATTTGGCTGTTACAGCTTTGCAATAAAATTTGAACAAGTGTTATGGCATATAATGCAGAAAAACTTAACTCTGACGTTCATCCATAGGTCATTCTGTGAATACTGCTACTGATAGCATTCCACATATATCAATGTGAACATTGTCCTTGTCTTTCTCAAATAATAAACAGTATAAAGGCATTTTTTATAAACATTAAGCAAAGGGTAGTACCTAATTGATCTGGATTACACATATACAGTACATACATTCTGTTTTAGAAGAGATTTTGCCATCGTGATTTAGGCCTTGCTGATTACAGATATGGAGGAGCTCCCAAAAGGGTCCCATCCTGTTATCACCTACATAACTTGCATATCTACTGTTTTCACCAGAAAGTAAAGCAACAAGTGGAGTTCTTTGCCTAGTGGTGGATTGGGAGATCAATGGATTGTACTACATGGAGAGGACCCCTAAATCAGCCTCTTTTATCAAGGGTATTCAATTTCTTTAAGATTACATTAAAAGAGTTCCCAGTAGCATCAAGAGCTAGAAATGTATCTTTCCATCTATTAATTTACATGAAGAGTTCCTGCCCAAAAAGCCCTTTTTATTGAGTATATATTTTTTTTACCCTATTACATGAAATAGTTTCTAGTATGGGATCCCAAAAGCTAGAACCAAAAAATACATGCCCAGCTACTAAACAGGCAGGGGAGACACAATGATTGACAAACTACTGTTAAACTTAAGATAATAGAATGGTACTTGCTCAGAAAAAATGTTTAAGGGGAGGCTTCCAAGTTTTGCTATCTTCAGCAACACTGTAATTGTTGGCAGGTGACAATTTTTGATTGGCTAGCGATTTTGCAAAAAAACAAATAAAACGAAAGAACATTAGGAAACCAAAGGAGTCTCGGTTAACCAGTGAGTCCATATCCTTCTAATCTGTCTTTTTATAAATTATCTTTGCCTTTAAATGTAACCAAAGACCAAAATACCTCTTACCACTCTAGCATTAAAACTGCTCAAAGCTTATTCCAACTAAAACATATTTCATTGGTGTCTGTTCCTTAGGTGCATCTACCTACATACCACTTCAGGTGTCAAATATAAGATAAGAAAAGGAAAGGAATCTTCTTATTGGTAATTACCATAAAACCTATAGAAAAGCTGAACTGGGCACAGACAGTATTCACAAACCCCTTCTTTACCTTTAGGCTTAAACCGTACTTGACTCACTAAGTTTTTTGTTTACAATATTTAAAACTAATTTCCTTTCTATATATTTTAGTGCACATCTCTTTCCATTAAATCAGTGGGAATTCATGAAAATGCATGTTTTTACACTCATCAAAGTAGATTACTTTTCCAGAACATACAGGTGGATGTACCCTAAGATGCTTTTATTAATACAGGGATATCGTAATAAGAAATGACAGGATGTCTTCCTAACAGATATTGCAAACTATATGCTAACATTAGCATAAAAGAGAAGTGAAATATTTCTTATAGTAACCAGTCATAAGTTTTTCATCACTTAAACCTAATAGACTTTAGACTGAAAAATAAAAATATAATATATTGCATTTACTCAGTCCTTAGATGGCATTTACTCATTTACTTTTCATATTTTATCTTCACCTGATAAAACCTCACAACACACTTAGGGTCATTTCAGACTTGTGGTTGACAACAGCGTTGTACAGGTTCAGCAATGCTCCTAACTATTCGATGGGAGTAGTCGGGTATTATTTTGTGCATGCATTTGCACATGGATGCAGCTGACCATAGTGCAGTTCTTGAAAGCAACAAGTTGCTATGCAATTGCTTTTCTTCCTCTGGATGAAAAAGGTCACCTTAACCACCTTTAACCTCACTCAACAACAAAGTGGCTTTAGTGGAGAAAACTCATAGTAGTTAAATTGGGGTAGATAGGTGTGGCTAACTGATTAGTTTATGACAGCAATTCTGTCATAACAGAGGAGTAGTGTCACCTTTAGACAAGAAGTATGTTAGTTCTCTAGAACAGTGGTCCCCAACCTTTTGGAGCTCACGGAACACTAAATATACTGACTCTGCAACATGCATGCGCAGGTTGCCGTGTGTCAATCAAAGAGGAAGAAAATTCTCCCAGAGTGACGTCATCATGCCAGGACCCGGCCACTGTCCCATCGCAGGTCTGAGACACAACCTGCCCACCGCCATGAGCCTGCAATGGAGACATGGTCCACTACTCTGCCCGGTGTGCCCCCCAAAGAGGGTCCTTTTCCTGACCCCACTTGGGGGTGCACTGGCTAGAGCCACGGACCACCGCTGGTCTCAGTGATCTCACGGCCCAGTTGTCAGACTAGCCGAGGCCCACTAGACCGGTGGTTGGGGCCCCCCGCTATAGAACATCCTCTTTTCTATAACATAGGATGAAGTGCTTTGTAATTCACATCAAGAATTGAAAGCAATACTAGTATGAATGTAGCCTTGTCAAAAAGCAAAGGAAGCCACCATTGGATTTCTGGAAGAATCAACATGTATATTTAGCACATCTTTTTAAAAAGATATGACATCATAATGAAATGCTTTTGAAGCAAATCAAATAAAGCTGTTAGGGTTTACATAAACATTAACCCTATAACATTATGACATGTAATTGGTATAGGCAGTTCAAAAAAAGGAGAAAGTTTTCATTTTGTTGCACATTTGTCTGAACTTCATTATTGCGAGTGCCTGTAAGTGCCTTAAAATAATTTCTTTACATACAGCATTGGCCTTTTTGTGGAAGTTTATTCAGGGTTATAGGAAGGGTGTGCCTAAAAGATCTGAAGATAAATGGGTGACTTACTTTCACCCTTCAGAAAGTCAGATGGTTTAAATGAGCTATAGACAGAGCTTTTAGAGCAGATACATGGAAGGATGTCAGCTGTACATTAGATCACGGACATTTAATATGAACACAGATGCCACCACCCTGACCCTTGTTCCAACACCACCTTTTGTACACAGTTTAGCAAAGTCACAGACACTTGCCGGCCGACCACTTTGTATAGTTGCATAATACTGGTATGTAGATTTAGACTCCATTGTACAAGTGATAACTACAAAATTGTTGTATTATTAGCAGTAAAAAGTAACAAGTAAACACCATATCCACTTCCAGATTAAACTCCTCTTTTACAATAACTATGTTCTTTGCACAAAGAATCTCTATCTTTGCACACACTGAAATAATGTAAAAAAAAAAGCTATGACATTCTTTCTTATTGTTACTGCACAGATAATAAATTATGTTTACTGCAAACTCTTAACACCTTTAAAATAGCACAAAGCTATTATTGGGCAATTCAGCATCCCATTTATCTGTATTCCCAATGCTTCCCCCAGTCTCATAATACATTATTAATGCACATTTTACCAGGACATGCAAAGACTTGCAGTTTGACAGCAACTGTTAAGGCACAAATTTAATATTCCTACACTGGGAGAAAGAATTCATCTGATAACAGTGAAAATAGCAGCTAAGTGCTATGACCCTTCAAGCAAGCCGTTGATTTGCCCATGCAGAGGAATAGGAATATGACAAATTTATTTTATTGCCACCCCCGACAGCTTTACATACTTACATTGCTTTTGTTTTCCTACAATTCAGTTGGACGGCATTGGGAGCTCAGCAAAAACAAAAAAATATAAATTCATCATATGGGGGAACATGTGATTTAACCTACTTACTACCATGTCAAAGTGTTGGTGTATAGAGATTTGCTGTTCAGGATGTAGATGCTTGTTTGCAGGGATTACCTGCCCATGGGTGTACCAAAACATACGCCCATATTCCCCCAAAATAATTTTTCTTGTTCTCTCTGGTGGGCCCTGGCCCCTGTCACCAGGGCCATAAAAGCTATGTGCACTGGTGGGCTCTCCTTCTCATTACCTCTAATGCGTCCCAGGTGCCCATTCCAACCTTGTTCATGTGAGTGCAGACTATAAGTCGTTGGCCCTGTGTAAACTCCAAGTCACAGCTTAAAACTTAATCCAAACTAAACTCACTGTGTATAAAAATAAAGTTACAGACAGAATGTCTGTTTCACTGGCACACTTCACTACATTTTATTTCTACCCATCTCTGGATTTTACAGGGGGGAAATTAAATAGATAAAGAATTACCAACTTTATTTGGAATACTACTGGCCTTATGGCCTTTTCCCAATAGATACCATTAGCAACAAGGCCATTTTTTTACTAATCATGCTGGTAAAATACTAGAGTGGTGACAACCCTAAATATATATGTGACCCTGTGACATCTAATTAGGAAGAACAACAACTGCTAGGTGACGTTTTCATTCATCAGTGTATTATAGTGAATACCATGGGCTTACATGAGGAGGCATGACTTGTATTCACAGGGAGTATGTGGTGAGTGATTGTATCAATCTATTAACAGGAAACTAAAAGGCAAGCAAGGTCCTGGCTGTATGAAGAGATGCACAGCCACAGTGAAGCAAGTTCAATTACAAAGGTTATAATTGTATAATATATATATATATATATTTATATATATTATAGAATTTTGTTATATACATATATATTTATATGTTATATAATATATTATATATATTATAGAATTATGATATACACTAATTACCATGATTTCCTTATGAATTTGCCTTATTCAAATGTGGGTTTAGCTGGGCAGTGTCTACTTTAAAAAAAGTTTTGGTGTAACTTTCAGTTATTTACAAACTTGAACTTCTGTATCTACTAATAAACGCAGTATATAAATTTTTAGATTAGGCACTGGAGGTGTTTCGCAGTGCTAGCAGAAATAATTCAGCTTTGTCAGACTGCTTAAAGCTGATTTCTGGTTGGTTCTGGCATATTTTATATATCAACTTTTATTGGTTGCTGTGGGTCACTGTGCATTGAGCATTACTTATTCTACAAGTTCTGATTGGTTGTTCTGAGTTATTATGCCTCGTTGTTCCTTGTACCTGTTCAGAACTTGATTCATCACGGTGCTCTTTATATACGAATATTTTCAGCAATGTACAGCAGATATATTAAATTTGATTGAACAGTAAATCCACAAGTACTTTGGGTTCAGAGCTAGTAATTCAGTTCTGCAGATCGGTGCTTCTGCTTCTTGTCCATGGGGAAGACAACAATACAAGTGCTATTAATATTCTTGTGAAATACAGGTGATTCAATCAAAACCACTGCAACCAAGATATCCTGAAGCCACTGCTATACTCCAAGGATTAGCTTGGGAAGCCACACTTAGAACAGTTTTCTTTTATTGCTTTTTATTTTGTAAATAGGCAATGTTATTTCACTGAATTTGCACTGAAGTCAGACTCATTGTTTAAAGAAGAACTACCAAAAAAAAAACATAATTTAGACAAAACAGTAAAAAATTGTTAAATGTATTTTTAAACTTTGCTAATGTGTTGCTATTCCACCTAATATTAATGTCTGAGTAGTACATACCAGCTGAAACCTTCATATAAGTATCAGAAAGTAACATATACATATTAGGAACATTTTGCAAAGATTTTTCTTTTTTAGGGACATCCTCAGGGAATCCTAAATTCTCAGATTTAGATTATGGTTTAGGTATTTGAATTTGGCAAATTTTAGGAGTCTATTTAAGGATTTTGATTAAGTTTACAGTTTGATGAAAAGGTTACATTTTAGGGCGAGTACAGTGTTAGGTTAAAGTCAATCCAAAATTGAACAGAGCATATATTAATACCAACCAAGTTATAAAGTGAATACAAACAATATATAGAAATAAAGTGGTGACCATAATACCTGCCATACGGGGCAAATGGGCTTGTATACTATATTTTCTTTCATTTTTTAATTTGGCCAAAGGAAAGGTCTGTAAAGTGTGGCCATTTGACACTCAGACCCTAGACTACGTTTGACTACATTTAGCATTCCTGCATTGAAGTCGAAACTAGCAGGTTTCTGGATCAACCAGGTTCACAGATTAAAGTGTATTCTTTCCAGCCTTGGAGAGTTTTAATAAATCAGGCCCAATGTATTATCGCTTTACATATGGGCGACTAAACTGCATGGGGTTCCCCTCAGGCACCCTGAATTTTTCCAAGCAAGCATCCAGGGTGTACCAGACCAAACCCCATGCCTTCCCCCAACATTAATAAAGAGCTTTAATAAATCAGGGCCTATGTTTCCTTGCAAGGTGGCAGAACATTTGGCCACAAGTTGTAGTTGGTTTGGTGTGTAAAATGTGAATGGAAAATAAAATAAAAGTTATAACTGGTAAAGCTGCACAGATAGTCAATGAATTTCTAAAACTGAAAGTTCAGTTTCAATGGTAATACTTACAATTTACACTAATCAACATGATTGCTTTGAGAATTTGCTTTGTTTAATGTTGGCTTCAGTGGAGCGTTAAGGTTAGAGCCAAGCAAAAAGTGGGAATTTTTATTACATTTGCTTCCAACATTGAAAGCCCCATACTAGTGCTGGCACCAAAAGCCCAAGTAGTGCTGCTAACTTGCCTGGCAGAGTATTTGGCCACCTGATCTGTGCTGAAAGGAAGCCAGTCTTTTAACTTCAGATTATAAAAGCTTTTTATTCAACTAGCCAGAGCTTTCACAGTATGTGCTCGAACCTCTGGATTGTCCTGCAGCCAGTGTGCTTTGTGGGAGAGCCTTCAGTGCATCAGTTGGTTTTGTTACAGAGCCTATTCCAGCTATGCCAATTTACATGGTTACACACGGTCATTTCTGTTTTGTGGCTCAATAGGCCTGATTTATCTTATAAATCTCTCCGAGGCTGGTGAGAGTATACCTTCATCAGTGAAGCTAGGTGAACCAGAAAACCTGGAATGGATCTGGTCCAGGATTGAAAACATTTGCTAACAAACAGCAAATGACTTTTAAGGAATCCATTCCAGGTTTGCTTGATCACCCAGCTTCCCTGATGAAAGTGTATCTTCTCCAGACTTGGGGAGCTTTAATGAAACAGGCCCAATGTATCATCTCTTTAAAAATGGGTAACTAATCTGCATGGGGTTCTCCCAAGGCAACCCCCTAAGCGAGAAGGACCTCAGGAGAAGGACCCGGCTGGGGGGACGCACTGGCCGAGCTGCGCACCACATCCCTCGTACAGATCCAAAGCTCAGGGAAGTGGGCAGGTTGTGTTCCTGAACACAGCCTGTCCACTCTCCCATGGCACGGACGGATCTTGAGGTTTTCTACCCTTTTATGTAAAGTAAAAAATCTGAGTTTAGGTACACTTTAGGTTGGAAAACTCGCTTGATAGGGGGAGTATTATATCTGCCTTTTCCCAGAGAAATGAGTACTGCGGTACATTAGTAACTCTTAGCAGTCCCTACATAAACTTATATGGGGGAGGACATGGGGGCCTAGTGTGGTAGGAAGGTGGGAGCCACCTTTTCCTGGCTGCTCTAGTTAAATGCGTGGAAAGCGTTTGGCCTTACTGGAAATCTCATGTTAATCTTCAAACCAGCTTAGCCGAGCCCTCAGCCAACTGAACCTTCAAGATTCCCCCATACCTAGTCATCAGGCTGGCTGTGCTGGGCTAAAGGGCTGTGTAAATCCCAGGACTGGATGCACAGAAGTTCAGATCTTTGGGCGGGATTGGCACATTGGCCATGTATGTGTTTCACTTGCATATTTAGTGGCATGGAAAATTAATAAAACTTCTAACTTTAGTGCTACGTTTCTGGAAGGTATAAGAAGTCTCCTGAGTGATTTGATAAATACCTGAGGTTTTACGTTTACGTAAATTCCAGTACCCTAAATTCTGAATAGACAGTAATAGACAATGGGGCTGATTTACTAAAGTTAATTTACCAAGGTGAATTTTCACCCTGAAAGTGATCATTCATTTAGCTTAGTGAATGTGATGATGATTCACTTTGCAAAGAATTAAAAAAAGTATTTTTTTTTCTTTGCACAAGATGGTTAATGTCACCAGAAATTCATCTAATTTAGAAAGCTAAGTAAAAAGTCCCTTACAAGTGAAAGATTGTGAACTGAGTAATCACTATTTTTTGAAAAATGTCCTGCTACTCAAAGAGAAGCAAGCACAAAAATTCATAGCTCTTGCTATCAATAGCAAACCAACACATTCTCTACTTTTTCTGGTGAAAGTATCTTGTGTCTGTTTTATTTCGCCTGGTAAACAAGGAGTTTTAATCAACGCCAAGTAATCAAGTTCAATGAGGCGGGAGATTTTATTATGAGGCGCCTGATTTTAAGATTATATTGGCTTACATGCAGTGAGACGTTCAAGGTAAAGCCACATACAAGGAACAGGATGCACATTTTTTAAAGGTTAAAACAAATTTATTTTCTTAACAAGTAGCGCGGATGCTGATTTCACACCTCATATCTCCTGAGAGCAATACAGCCTACTCAAGGTGAAATCTTAGATTTAATGAGCGGCAGAATAAATTTTAACTGTAGAAAAAAATTATATATATGATTTTTTTTTTTCTAACAAGCGGGATGAATTACTGCTTTAATCAACTGCTCGTTATTACAAGGTCTTTGGGCACCCTAGATACTAAATTGCATTTTTTTAAATTAATCTCTGAAGCAACCCCCACAGTAACTGAATAATAATGACATTTGTAAAATCAATAGAATGTATGCACTCCACTCTCTACATTTATATTGGAAACCATCAAGAATGCATTATCATTGAGCCATTCTGCATAAAACTGTACAGTACTGCTGTGCTCAGCCTGTATCAGAGTTCCTCATGCTAATTTAGACGTGGAATCTGGATTTTTAATGCAGCCTGGGAATTTGGAACTGACTCGGAGGAATCATATGGGAAAACCAACTTTTATCTCAAAATCTTTTTACGTTCGCTGTCAACTGACTGCTGTTGCTTTCGGTGACAGATTGGAACAGAAAGAACTCCAGATTCTCTGGTAAATGAAACCTAGGCACAATAGTATAGGAAGACCAGGATGCCATTAACATGGAACTCCAGGCAAGAAGCTAAATCCATAGTTAAAAATATATTTACTTTCTTATGTGGTAAAATATTCGTATTTTGGAATTTAAATCGGTTTCATGCCTGAGTTAGCTTTTCAGTCCAGGTAGTAAATGATCATCTTAGATAATGTCAGAACAAGGATGGCACTGATTCTCTATGGAGCAAAGTGAATGAAGGCATTGGCATGGTAGTACAACAATTGTTCTGAATAGTAATAGGTACCTGAAAGTGTTAGGCCTGGTATACATGTGATGATTTTCACTCCTTATTTAGATTTCAATGATTCTGTAATGAAGTAGAGATGGTCAAAAAGATTCAGAAAATTCAAAACTTTTATGCAAATCACATGTAACTTTCACATGTAACTTTCATGTAACTACTGTGAGCAGTGGATGTAGTTAATATTGCAGGGGTTCCTAGAAGACCTGAAATGATTTCAAGTGTCCCCCCCATATTAAAAAGGTTGAAAAGGCTGCTTTAACCTTAAAGTAAAACTTAATATTTTAATAGAAATGCCATCTACAATACATAATTGTGATCATCAGTCACTAAAATTGGGAGAATTTTCTGAAACTTAACTGTTTATGGAAAAATCACTAAATATACAAGAAAGGTGTTAATCTTACTCTAATAAAGCTAGGAAGACTGCCACAAACATTATTCACTATTAATGCTGCTTAATCACTATTACAACTGAATCAGATAAAGAAGATGAAGTAGTCAAGGTGTTTGCTGCTCCCTGGCAAGCACAACTAGATTAAGACAAAACAAATCTTCAGCATTTTAGCATTCACATTAGCAGCGGATATAGTTTAAAGTGAGTAATTGTGGAGAGAAGGAGGCAGATTCAAAGTCCTATTTCCAAACCAAACTTTAGGTCTTGATATCGCAATGCCCATGCCTTGCCTTATCCCCAAAATTGGTTTTAGGGTGTGTTAATGACATATAACTGAGGTAGGGACTTTAAATTGTGAGGCCCTTTGTTGCGTAATATGTCCATGCTAAATATCATGCAGCAGCCAAAAGCACCCATTAATGGACCATCGCGTACTATGTAGCACTCACTCCCGCTGGAACAGCTACATTTTCTCAGGTCCACTTTTGTTCTAGCAGAAATGAACATTTGAAATTGCACATTTTTAATACAGGGTTAGTTTATTGAGTACACCACAATAGGAAAGAGGGTTAGGCCAGCAGGTTATCTTGCAGTTGCCATACAGATCCAGAAAACAGTGAATTAAAACCAGCTCTGACATCTAACCGTCAATATGTTGGCATGAACTCAGCATCCAAGACAGGTGGTGAGAAAGGCATTCTTCCTTTAGAGTGGGTCACAGTGATGGTCCTAAGCTGAGAACAAATGAGCTTCTGTCATAGAACATTTTCCTGCTGAGCCCTTCTTCTTCGATTATCATTTGAATACTGGGAACTAGGCTCATTCCCCCTGCAGCCAAATGTCTAAGACCCCCAGCCCCTATAACTTCTGTGATCCATGTTGAGGGTCCCCCTTGTTCTCTTCTCCTACAAGTCTTTATTACTTTTTAACCACCCACCCAGGCATCAATAGTACCCATAGGTCAAACAGACAGGAGCATCTGAGCAATGACCGTCCCCATCTCACCATAACCAGGTTACTCCCCTCCAATAGGAGGTAACAAACCATCACTCCCAATGGAGAATCAAGCACAAACTACCTACTCTGTTCTAGAACGTTAACCCCTTTCCATCCTAAAGGCACTTTTATACTAAGAGGGTGCTACAGGCAGACTCCATATTTGACAAAATGTAAATAAGTAAAAAGTAAGTAAGTATGTAAGTAAATGTAAAAAAAGCAATATATGTAAAAAAAGGGATATCACACCCATTGTGTAATATGCCATTATTACACATTATCCTATTGCTTTATTCTACAGCCATCCTTTGTTCATATTGCCATTTCAAATCTAAGGACTCATCTTCATTCTTAGTTACTATCCATGGATGTGGGGAATAAATTATTTTTAATTACATTTATACGGCTGATCATGTCTTTATGTAAAAAACTTTCCACTAATCATCTTGAAATATTTCAGCAAGTACAATTATTGACCTTTATTATTATCTGTAAAGGATACCCTTTATTGTTTGATAATCTGAGACCACGAAGAAGAAGACCTGTCCTTTTAGTGGGTGACGACGTTATCCGGCATGAAGTAGAGCGCACTAACAGTTGGCCACTCCATAGTCAGTGGAGTCATTCACACATGTTGTACAAGTTTAGGTATTGAAAAATAAATTACATAGAGTAATGGCCTTTAATTTATGTACATGTTGGGTGGATTACATTGGGTAGCTGAGCTAAGTTGTTCCACAATGCCAAGCTTTAGGAAGATTCCTCCTGTTTGTATTACAAAACCTGCAGTCACAGTTTCAGAGATTATAAAGCTGCAACTGTGTGCTCAGTAATGGACTATATTTATTATGGGATCCAGAAACGCTAGTCTGTAAGTAAGCTTGTTGGAGTTGTTTTAGAGTTGCTTAGCATTGATCTTTTGCCTGGTAGCAAATACCCTGCAGTAAAGTCACTTTGACTGCCATACATGTGTGATTCCTGGAAAAGGTGGCACTGACTGTTCCAGCCCTTGCTGCCAGGGACATAGCTTAGCCTGTCTGTCTGGGCTAAGTAAGCATAACATATCTACAAAACAGACAATGATAAGTAAGGGATTTGATTGCAACAAAGCTGATGTTTTACTATCAAGGTTCTGTGAAAGGCTAAATACACGTTTGCATTTTCCTAATGGTCTTAGAATAATGCAGAAAAAGTAATCAGTAATATACAGAAACCCAGTGAATCATTAAACGTTTAATTTATTTTCAGTAGGCATACAGTATATTTTTGATAATTGCTCAAATGTTTAGTTTAAAGTTAGTTTTAAATTTTACTATTTATTACAGATGGGGAGCGGAGTATTTATAAGGGAATGAATTTGAGTTTGGCAGAATATTCTCTAGTGGAAAATCAATCACTTCCACAATGAACACATAGACATAGAAGATTCTCATCCAGAAAATGTTTGGTGAATGTCATATTCACTGCTTTATATATAAAATGTTTAGATTTTTCACAAGTAGGAGCTTTTGGTAGCCCAGTGCAATCACTGCTCACCATCTCACCACAAGACCTTCTACTGTATTGTGCTGTTTAAGAAGATTAGCATCTATATACTGGTAATCTTGAAACACCAGTGTTAATGCTGAAGTATACCTGCACACTTCTTTTTTACCTCTAACTAAATGCCAGTAATAAAAAGTATCTTGTTGTTTTATATTATATTACTAATGCCCCAGCCTACTCCCAGCCTTTTTCCTAGTCTGATATATGCTCATCCATGATCTAACAACATACTAGCTGCAAGATTTGGTTCACAGTGGCGATAAAAAAGTAACGATTACAGGCGGTAACCACAAGGCATTATCAGTCATTTGCAAAGTGCAGACGTTTTCCAGTGGTTGCAAAAGCCTAGCTTTTTTCGCTTTTTAATAAAACCACTTTAAAAAAAATGTTTGCCGAAATATCTATATACATATATCTTTTAAATTTCAGCTGCTAAGGTCTTTTGTCCTTGCTATGTGCTCCATGCAATGGTTTGGTAATATATAAGACTTGGGTAGCTAGGAAAAAGAGAGGGTGTGTTAGTAAAATTGAGCATGAATGCAATAAACTTTCTTGGAAAGATAAAATTGTGATTTATGACACAGGGAGCTGAGAAAAATGTTGGTTCTACAATCTATGTTCTCAGAAAATATACAGCTCCTTCCCTATTACTCCTTTTGATGGTCAGAGAAATCTGGTTGAGGATAACTGCAGGGTATTCAAATTAAGGTAAACGTTTTTATATTAGCTCAGATGTATTATTTACTTCACCAAATTCTTTTCTTTTGGTGCCTGGATTTGCTTAACAAAAAAGTCTTTAGTAAAAAAATGTATGAAGGAAAACACTGAATTTTGTTGCCCATGTCACTGGTGCCTCTTGTTTCTTCCTCTGTCTCCCGTGTTCCCTGTATTTTAAGTGACCTCCGGTGTCTATTTTCTGCATTTCGTGGCTTTGGTCCAGACCTCTCTTGTTTGCTGCCTGCCTCGACCCTTTGACTATTCCCCTGCCTGTAATTTGGTACCACACACTGTTTGGTCCACCTTGGTGTGCTCAACGACTGCAACCTGGTAGCATCCTGCAGCGCAACATCCTCCCCTCTGGAGAAGACCAAGCTGTTACTTAGATTCTGCACCATGGACCTTCCACACCACCAGTGTCTAAGCACCACCACCACCACCATAGGAACACAAGCGTGACTTGGGGTAAATGTATGCTTTAACAAAAATAATTTACAAACCAATGATATAAAAAAAGTAGGAAATTTGCCTCCCTATTTACACCAATACCATTCCAAATGCACCTTTGTAATGTACTACTATGTGTTGTGGCACACTGTGTGCTTGCATTAACTACTGCAACATATCTGACATGTGTAAATAGGCCCTAAGATCCTATTTTGTCACCGGTCTCTGATGCCTTTTTACACAGAAATTTGTCTCTGCATGTTGGGACTCTACTTCCACTTTAGCTGCAGGTTGCCAAACGTTACATCTATTTACTATTCCCCTTGCCCAGCTCCAAAGCTTGTAAACCTTAAAGATTTTGACCTACCAGGACAAAAATAAAGAGAAATATTTCTTCAGGGGAAAAATTTTAAAAGCCAAGACTATTAGTGAAACTACAGGAATGAAATTTTTAAGAGGCACTAGGGATCCGAAAAGTAATTTATGGATTAAAAAGCATTTTAGTGAGGCTGTAAGATAGCTTTTATGTTAAAGAGTATCTATAAAAATAAATATTTGACTGTAGTGTTTAGAGGACACAAGTATGTCCATAAAATTTTACTGGCTCAATTATCAGAGCCCAAAAAATGAATGTTATTTTTTTCATCTGTTGCTACCGCTAATACTGTTTATTCGAGCAGACATTAGACTGCCTGCAGGACTCCTTCCTTTCTGCCAAGTGCCCATCACAAAATGTGAATTATTCATAATTGTGCTCACTTCACTATGTCACAAAGTTTGGTAGAAAAGTTAAATATATGGATTCTACTTTGCCAGTTTCTCACTTTTTCCAAACCGGACATATTAATTTTGAATAATCAAGGTTTAAAACCCATATCTAGGCAAAAATGAGTTTTCACATCTCTCCCTATTCCCACCCCCCAGCCCTCTATAAACCATTTTTTTTACCTCTTGAAGTAAAATAAACATTTTCCTTATATATAACAGGGGAGTTTTGTAGATTTCCTTTTATAGCCAATAGTAATGGAATTGCCTTTCTTTGATTGGAACTCACATGCTAGAGAATTTATCTCACTACAAATGTGAAACTTCATATTGTTGAGTATCCCTCGATGTATCGGCATGATACAGTTCTATTGAACAAAAGTTTGGCCTCTTGGCAGTTGAATATTTTCTACCCAAAACATTGTAATTAAATCTCATTCACATATGTTTCCTTACACAATGTAAAGAATTCTCACTTGCACACAGTTCTTTTTATTATGGGGTACTGCTATGGATGCCCAGGGGAGAACATGGTGCAAGATATATAAATTGCATTATCATTATTAGGTATGGAACTTTTAATAGACTCAAAAAGTTTAAATCCCACTGTTAGGATAATCTATTCAATATTTCCTTCACAATATATTGTTCATGTGGTGGATTCTGAAGTTCTAATTTTTCTAGATCTGCAAATATGACATGAAGATAAAGACAATATATTTTTAAGACATAATTTAACTAAATTTCAGGTAATTCATAACTCTTTTCAGATGGTGGTCATTATCGAAAGTGGATTAAAAATTTCCCATTAGGCCATTTTTGTAGACAAAGGAGGATATGCACTAATGAAGATTCCTATGCACAATGGAAAATTTTAAAGAATAAAATCATTCAGAATGATTATAAAGTATGTACAGTGCAAACAGTATTAGGTAAATACAAATTTGTAACAAGAAGGATTCTGGAGAAAAAAATAGGGAGACAAAAGATTATTATTAATAAATAGTATTTTTATATCACTGACATGTTATGCGGGGCTTCACAAAGTCGATAGTCATGTCACTAGCTGTCCCTCAAAGGGGCTCACAGTTTAATGTCCCTACTATAGTCATATGTCATTACAACTGCCTAAGGTCAATTTTCTCCCCTCAATTTATAAAGAATATTTTAACTAAACATGGGGGGATTCTGATGAAAGATCAAGTGATGAATCCAGACAGACTCAAGTTTCTTCTTAGAAAACCCAGAAATCAGAGATTTGGCTCCAAGACTCCAAAGTATTAATCTCCATGCACCAAATGATATCTAGTCACATTTTAAGTCAAATAGGTAAATATAAATGTGGAGTCATTAGTTATGGATGCTACAAGTTTATGAGTCCAAGTTAAAAGGTCCCCAGACATTATGGCAAATCATTTGTCCTAGAATAGTTTATTAACTGTGGCACTACATTTAACATCTATGGTATTACTTACCCATGCAGTGTTCTGTATGTGGGCCATTCATCCCATACACTAAGGACTTGTTGAACAGCGGAGAATTAGTCCTAACAAAGCTACCAACCATTCTCTACCTACCTTATTTAGGGAAAGACATGGTAGCCATCCAAATGGACAAATGGTCTTTAAAATAGAGGCAGTGGACTCTGATATAGACACCACAACTTGTGTGTTAGACAAATTCATTGAAACTATTAAACCTTCCAAGGGATAAAGAACGTGCTTTATCCATCTGTGTGTACACCAAAGCTGTTATTGGAAATGGGCATTCTAATACAGAACACCACACAGAACCCTGTAGTCCTTTCCCTGTACTTGAATGCTGCTCTTCAAGACCCGTGGTGCACTGGTATGTGTATTGATTGGCTGCAGTTTACTAGGAAATGATGGATTATGTTGCTGGTGATTGGAAGCTCTGAAGAAGTGATGTCACCCTTGAAACGCGTCAGCATTCAGCACACAGACATTCCGTTAGGTGGTGTGCAGTGAGCTGGGTGCCAATCCTTGTGATTCCTAGTGTTTACCTGTATTAGTATGAATATCAATTTCACCTTTTGCTGTAAAAGATGGTACTCTTATATTTGTGAGTATTTTATGTATTTTTGTACATACTTTAAACATGGATGACATTCTTCGCTATGCTAGTGTGCTCTATGTTTACACACACACACACACATTTATAATAATGTAAAATAATAATAATAATATATATAGTTAGTCCCCGAGTTAAGGGCATCCGACATATGGATGACTGCTAGATACGAACAGGGCTTCCCTGCCCCCTAGTGTGCAGGACAGAGGCTTGAAAGGGCAGGGGGACAGTTTGCATGACTTGCAAAAGAAACCTTTTGCTAAACACAGCTGAGACTGAGCTCTTCTGCAACATCTTGTAACTCTTTAATGACCAAGACAAACTCTGCAGTTGTTTCTTTTTGCATATCAAAGCACAGCTTGCTCCCGAATTTAATGAATGTCTAAGCTTCATAAAGTTTTTTTTTTTGTTTGTGATTAACTCACAGTGAGGATTTTATACAGTAACTACATTCTATAGGATTCTATACAGTAACAAACATCTGTCCTAATTACATTTATTAAAATGATGTACCTGTTCCGACTTACATACAAATTCAACTTAATAACAAACCCGGGAATTACCTGTATATTTAATTCCTTATATTTGTGGCAGGTTGTCAGCTTGTCAACTAGCCAACTCCCAAAGCCTTTTGGACTACATGTCGTGTAGCACCCTTGTCTTGCTGCTTCTACACATGCAAGTTACAAAGAATAGAATAACAAAACTCCAACCCAAGTGCCCACTAATCATCATAGCGTAAATTAGTTCTCTGGTCAACAGGTACCTGTATTGCACCACTCGTGTAATAGAAGCCACCCAGTGTACTGCTGGGGATAACTCTACCCTCACAAAGCGGTATGTCAGTTTGTCTCGGCTTTGACCTTGTACCCTTAACACTGCCCTTTTGTACCCAATAGTAATCCACCACTAGTAAACTAAAACTTTGAGGCAGATTCTACCACAATGGGAAACCGTTCAATGCCTGCTGGTCACCTATGTATATATAGAGCACCTGTTACCTTCATACACTTTATACATGGCCCTCCAAGTCAATGTGATGGAAATGATTACAAACTGACTGTGCCGAAGGTCCATAAATTGTAACCAGAGGAAGAACAGCAAAAGTATAAAAGAGAAAATTTAAATACATTCTTAATGGCTGCTCAGAAATAGGAAAATTAGAGTAAATCAGAGCAGAGCCATATATTTAAAATGAGATTGCAAAATGTAATATAATTAAACCCCAGTACACATAATAATAAATAAAATAAATAATGCAAGAAAATTATGTTTGTTTTCATAATTTTACTTCACAGAGGGAAATATTAGGAAAGAATAGAAATCACAGGCAGTGGCAGAAGATACATAGGTGGTAAATGAATAGGCAACAATTACTATCACAGAGTAGAGAGCACAGTAGTGAACATTTATGTTGAAGCAAACTATCAGAGAGTAATGACATTATTAAGGTAATGTGAGCATACCAAGGTATCATGAAGAAGAGTTTTAAATCCAAACTTTGTTACATTGTTAAAATAAAAAACTAGCAATAAATGAATCCAACCTAAAACAAACCTTTATGGAAAAAACTTTAATTTTTACTGACATCCCTCTGAAATTCCTAGGTACCTAAATTACTTTTCTTTAGATTTTTCTATAAAATATAGATATATTAGAACTCTGTGGATTTTTTATTTCTATACAGTGTTATGGTAAAGACTTTTATTCACTTAGTGCCAATGTTGATACACTTTTGTTTATTCAATTGAATTTACATTCCTGTACTAGGCTATGGTAATGCAAAACCCAAATGAATCAAGTTAGATGAAAGTCAGAAGGAGGTCCATTGGCTACCCTCCGGCTTTGTTCAGACTGGTGGTGAGGTTGTGGCGTGGTTACCACTTCCACATGCCAATGAACTGCTGCCTTGGGGGAATTACTACATTTAGCGACTACTTATTGCAGCCCAATAGTGAATAAAGGGGGGTCCTCACACACATTGGGATTGCGTTACTAATGTAGGCTATTCAGATAGCAAAGTGAATTAACTCCTTTGCAAGAGAGGCTTCAGTTCTCAGATTTGGAAATAAAATTAAGCTTCAGTCATCCGCTCATATGCACACGAAAATTCTGATCTTTTTGATTTCCTTGCACACAATTGGGAATGCTTTGCACAGTAAATATTCACCACCTTTACTTGGCCATTTTGCCAAAACATTATTGTGTAGTTATTTAATTAAGATTTGAAGAGGGTTGGTATTGTTTTGTGGCGTTTCATAGCTCGCTAGATCTGTTTTGCTGCAGTCATGCACTTTTTCTGTTCTAGCCGCATTATAAAAGAAATAAAAACATTGAGAAATGTGAATGTATTTTTAGAGATGTAATGCATTTTTTTCTATTTCGACATTCACTTTTTATTTCAAATTTAAAACCATCATAATGTATTTTATGGGCAAATAATCCAGGAACCAGTCTTAGAAAAATCTAAAGCAGCCAGAGCACTATTGTTAATTACATTCATTGTGACATAGGGTTATTTTGGGAGGTCACTGTCTATTTTTGGATTGTTCAAACCCAGTAATTTTTTCCTGCCTACAGGGAACCAATGACCAATGTTTACACTTGTGGGCAAATATACAGGGCAGCAATACAAAGCACATTTCATGTTCCCTATAAAATTCAGTACAAGACTCAGTTATGCCTAGAAAAGGTTCAGAGCAGAGATACAGTAATACTTCAAACACAATGATTTCCTGGAAGCTACTACTGGGAAATTGGGCAATAATCACGTTATAACATTTTAAGAAGGAAAAGTCAGCTGTTCTCAAATCACTCGAGACCTGACCGATACTTTGGAATATTGTTTGTGACATCTCCAAAGAATATTCCTTCATGGCAAAAATAACTAAGTATGAAAAATCAACATCTTTCTACAACAACATATTGCAGGTGAAGCATGGAAATACATCATCCTGCTATGTGGGCTTTAAAAATGTTAATAAAACAACACAAACTAAGTCATGAAATTTATATGATACTGTCAGTTCAGGATTGTTGAATGGTACTGTCTTCAATACTTTTTAAAATGATTCAAAGTTTTTATTATTCAAAAGAACATAAAAAATATATATTGGTCATTTTGCCTAAGCAGGATTATTAAGTTATTGTACTTATTTGCTATTTAAATTAAAATGTATTTATTCCCTTTTACTACTAATAAGAGCTGAATATTGTTCTAAAATATGGAGCTCTAAATATTTCAACCCTAAATATAACCAATATATTTCTCCTTATCTTGAAAAATGAATACATACTACAGGAGGTATTATTGTCCTATTTCCTACTGTTCCACACCATCATGTTCTACATCATTTTCCTCGTTCACCAATCGGCTATATACATTTTCTTCCATTTCCCATGTCTATTTTTTCTTCTGACTATAGGTGGCCATACTAAGAAATTGGTCCAAAGTGCAAAAAAATGTTATCAATTGATAAATATACCAATTCAGCAAATATGCAATATATTCCAACCTTAATAACTGACATTAATTATAAATAAGCCGCCTCAGTGTTATGGTAATCTCCTACAGATAAGATATGTACACTTGTATATTATATTGAATCTGCAGCATTCCCCATCCATAAACTCAATTCCCAAGGAAATTGATCATTCAAAGTATGTATTGCCTAGCTGTGATAGAGAGGTACGTAAGGTTAGTCTGAGCAGGTTGTATGGCATATGGTATGGTGTTTTGAGCACAGGAAGTGGAAAGAATACACACCAAGTGCCATACATTTAGAGAACTTGCTTTCTTTTTTTTGTGTGTTTATGGTATAATGGACTGATCAATTTTTTGGCATTTTTATGGTTCCTAATATTTTCACATATATATTACTTGGTATGGTTTGATTTGATTGTGGATAGGGAGAGCTGCAGATTCCTGTTCGTCAGTGTTCTTATCCTAATCAGCATAGAAAGCTGTTGTAACCTCATTATCTGTTCTGTGTTGAAGTGTTTGCAATGTCTTATTTATAATGTTTATTACTTGTATTGATTTTCACTGTGGATTAAACATTACATTTTTAATAGACTAGACTAGATCAAATCTAAGAAAAAAATATTAAAATATAGGGCATTGTCAATAATTAATGAATGTATATATCAGCATTTCTCAACTGTTTTAATATAGGGGAACCCTTGAAATAACTGTCAGGTCTAAAGGAACTTCTGGCAATCTTATCAATATCTAAAACTCACAGAATGGAGTGTTGATCATAGCAATAATTCTGCTTACAATGCATGTAGAATGTCATCCTCACAAATAGCCATTTATTTCAGTGGTAACTCACCTGAAAGGTAAAAAATTGTTCATTCTTTAAGGAACCCCTGCAACCTCCTGAGGAAGACTGGACCCTGGCTGGGAAACTCTGGTATACATTGATTAAACATTCCTTGTTAGATTGACATTGAGCCAGGGGTTTTCCCTAACAACAGTCAACTAATGGCAGTTTACCCCATCATTTTAAATACCTACATGGTTTTGCCAGTTGGTTTTGTAAATGGCAGGGAGCACTCCCATTGGCTGGTGGAGTTATTTGAGTGCTCCTGGCTGAATGTTGGCTGTACTTGAGTGAATCCAGGTCCCATGATCAATCTCAGCAAGATATTGATTGTTTACTTGGTGGTGTACACATCAATGACGGTATGGGTAGCTTTAGTAAAAAAAAAAAATATTATATTGATTATACAGAATACAAAATATATATAAAACAATTTAGAATAATAAATATAAAACTCATAATTAATACATAAAAAATATCAAAAAGTCAGCAAAATAAAAGTAACAACAGGTTCATATTGATATTTTTTTTTTTCTTGAATTTTTATAGCGCCGACATATTACTCAGCACTTTACAAAGTCTATAGTCAAATCACTAACTGCCCCACAGAGGCTCACAATCCAATGTCCCTTTTTCTCTCCTCCTCACATGTCAAAACTTTGTTTATGGGGTTTAAAATAATAATATGCTAATTATGATGTGATGTTGGGCATATAGTACTTGCCGCAGATTGAACTGACTTTTAGAGAATCAGACTCTAGCTGTCTTCAAGAAGTAATAAAGTTTAGCTTACATTATGCTAGAGCATAAATAAAGGACAGAATGAAATTGCACAAGATTTGCACATGAATCTATTTTGTAATCATTTCATCCTCCACTGGAATTCTCATTTCATGCTGCCGCTGTCCCTTCTTATAACTGGAGAGTGTCTGACTGCTGGAGACAATATACTGCCAGCTGAGGCAAATACACTATATTTTCTTCATGTTCCTCTATGTGCTTTATAAATAATAAACGTTTAACTGTCTCAGTCTTCACTATGGGAAGAGAGCCCTTTCAACCCAGTTTACTTGCATCATCTTGATTGAAGCTTGATTTATCACATTTTAATATCTTATAAAGAATATTTTAATATACTGGAGTGTTTTGTGTAGGAATTAGATACTTTCAAGTTAAAGGGCCACATTGTGTCTATTGAGGGGTCACAATTGTATATGTCCTAAAGGAGATTAGAGCACATTGGTTTTACAAATCACAGTATTAATTAAAACCTACAACATTTTATCACATCTAAAAGGCAGATCAAGCAATCTTTTAAACTATTACTTATATCAATATGAGGACAGCTGGGGTCTTATTTAGGGTAAATTCTTACAACTGCTAATGGATGATAATTAGGAGTTAGAGGGCCAATATGTTACTCCGTGCAAACTTTGAACTTATGATTAAAGTATCTAAATTTCCTAGGGAAAACCAGCACCAAGGAATGTAAAGGATAATCAGATTGAAAACCATGCATAAGCCTAACGCTGGATGTTTTGTTGTTTCGAGGGGGCAACCTTCTCTCCATACAGACAATCCATTCTCACTCCTGTACAACACTCCAGTACAGTATTTAAGGACCAGGTGGCCAAGGGCCACCGGGATGGGCATATGGATTTCTTCAAATCACTACAATAACAAAGTCAAAAACATCCACCTGCACTTGTTAAATCTCAATATGGCTCAAACAGTTCTCCTTATTAGCCCAAACCCCCAATAATCCCAAAAGGCAAAAACTTCTTACTTGACTTCATCTTCCATGGTTCTCTAATATTCTGGCCCAAGAAAGAAAGTGAATGCCCACCCAGCATTTCTTTACTGAAATCCTCAGGACAATAAGTCAAGAAACTTTCATTCATTCAACTTTAGTTAACATTCAGTTCCAACACAACAACACAGAACTGTGGGGTACTCCTTTATTATAGGACTCTGCTGCATATCTTTCCTTCTTTTTGTTTTGTAGTCAGATGCTTTGGGAAGTACAGTTTACTTTAGGAAAAGGAGCTAACCCTTTCCGAGGCCCACTAATGACTTTCCTAATTCCATTTGGATCCCTATCCTCTCTGACTTTGCTGGGATGATTGTCCAGCCCTCCCACATCTTGTTTTTAATTTCTTCCTGGAGGAGAAAAAAAAGAACAGCCTATTTGCCTTGAAGAACCCACCTAAAACTAACATACAAAGTAGTAATAAAGGGGCAGTGAAATGGCACTATCTTTGGTTGCCAAGGGATAGGAGGGGTTAGTTCTGCTTCAAATAAAAATCTTTCAGTGTGATATACTCCATAAGGCAGCGTTTCTCATTCAGGGTTCTCTAAAACCCTATGGTTCCTCCAGAGGTTGCTAGGGGTTTCTAGAGCCACAAGCAGTTTGAACCTCTCAGGTACCACTGACACCAATGATCTTTTTGGTTATCTGATTGGGTGGCATTCTTGCACTGGCCAGAAATGTAAGAGGCATTCTTCCTACTGACCACCATGTTAATGTACTGTGAGCTGTGGATATAGTAATTATAGCAGGGGGTCCCTGAAGACCTGAAAGTTATTTCAAGGGTTCTAGAAACACTGCATAAGGTATACAATATTCTCCCTTTATGTTCTAAATTATTTGACAGTTAAGCAATTTATTTCAAAAATGTTTATTGAGAGGAGTTTGGGAGCATTTTTTTTTACTTTTAAAGCTATATTCAAGAGCCACTGTTAAAATAATATATTCTAGTAACTGTATTAGGTTATTATTTGTAATAATACTATTATGTATTTGAGTAATTTTATTTACATGTTGAAAAGATGAGAAAGTGGCTTTAAAACATTCTCAGAGTTACAAGAACCAGCTGAATGTGACTAACTCTTGATAGATTTTATTAGTTGTTTTTCTTATAAGTTAACAGGAGTTAGAGTTGAATTTGCTTGTTGGCTACTTAACCAGAAGAAAATTTTCATTGGCATAGGTGACCTTTTTTCATAATCAGTTATGACACATAGGAACCTGCAACACTGTATCCACCATCTTCACCATTATCTACAATGGATCTACAGCAAAGTATTGGCCAGTAATCCTTGACTCTTTGCCCCTGATTCATCAAGCAGAATCGGATTATCGGTCGCGCATTCGTATTCGCGATCCGAAATCGTACGCGATCGCGCTATTCAGCAACTGAAAAAGATCGCGGCCAAGGCCGCGCATCTCCGGCAGCTTTACACTGGTGTGTGTACATATACATAGAAAAGAGAAATTACAAGAAGAAATAGGCAAAGAGGGCTTTTTGGACCATACTGCTTCACATTAAAAACATTGCCCATTTCTTCCTATGATTTCTCATGTCATGGGCTTGGCATTGAGCAATGTAGGCCAAAAAACAAAAAGCTTCTAGAAGCCAGAAAAAAAAAATCTTTTTTTTTGCAAAAGAGACTTTGCTCATTTCTTCGGCCAAAAATCTTCCACATCAAGGGGCCCACTTACATCTTATTCTCCTGGTTCATTAGGAATTGTTTGTGTTAAGGCAGCCCATTAAAAAAATAGGCTGCAAGAACACTACAACTGACAAAAAATTGTATATTCAATATTTTTTCCCCAGCACAGCACATCACAATGCACAGTAGTGCGTTACCACGTGTTTTGATGCACTGTAACACATATGTATTGAGATGAGTTGCCTTAATGTGTTGATGCATTAACCCCCCTAGCGTTCCTATTCCATCTAAATTTCCATGCAAAAAGCATTACATTTTTTTTTGCATGGAAATTTATTTTACATTGTAGGCTATAATTCTTAGACATAACCGAAATATGTCCAATATTTATTACATTTATTAATAAACTTTAAATAAAAAAACACAAAAATCTGTTGAAAAAAATAGTTAAACATGTAATGTAAGTGTACAGTAACATATATAATATATATATAATATAAATATACACTGTATATAATATATGAAAATTTCTTTGTATTGAACTCAATACAGCTATTTTGTATTGAATCCAATACAAAATTATTTGAATTTCTCACCGATCCGCCTGCCTGCTCTGACGTCACCAGGAAACCCCGGAGATTGTCTCTGCATTGCGCGGCTGAAGATCGAAGAAGACAGACGTGTCCCCAGGACCTGCGGGGACCAGCAGGACACCGGGGGACGACAGAGGAAAAAGGCAAGTGGGTTTTTTTTTCAGGGTAAAGCTACCCCGAGTGTGACTCGGGATTACCACTATTTGCAGGTAAAATCACACTCGGGAATAATGGGGTTAAACACCTGGCTTAGTAATGTGCATTAAAGCAGAACTAAACTGAAATTGTAAAAAAATTACACTTTTTTTTGTAATTCCCTTGATGAGGCTGGATAAGTCCTTGATCGGAGAATTCTAGGATGCCAGGTACCACCATCTTGGTCTATATTTTTCTGGCCACATCACCCGATCTCACACTGCACAGGCACGTGTTTGGGTGTAAAGCGGATCCCCATTAAAATGGAAAAGAAAAGTGCCAATCTTACGGTGCATGTAGGAAAATTCCCCTTTTGTGAATACCCAAGATCTGGCATGTGCAGGAGGATCAGCCAGGAGCCTCCCGGGATGCGTGACGGAGGTATCCTGGTGGGCTCTGCGCTTCCATTCAGTCTTGATCACTGCGGCAGTCAAGACAGATAGGAGGGGTGTTGCAGTAAAAAAAAGAATAATATCTTTATATAAAAGAGTTGTCCACCCTTTAATGTAAAGTAAAATTTTAGTTTAGGTCTGCTTTAAATTACGATGTGGTACTGTGCAAGTTAACACATGATTATCACAACAAACAGCAGCAAACAGATCTGAATGGGCCCTAACATTCATTTAAAACAATTTGCCCAGCTAATAGTACCTTTCCACAGGGTGACAACTCTTCAGCATAATTTCACAGCAGAACAAACATCATTGTCAACCTGTTAAAAGAAATGGGAACATTACAAACTGATTGGCAGAAGCAACAGCTAATAACCCCAAGTTACCTGGGACTCTAAAAAACAAAAATTGCTGTGCTTAAGCTAGTGACAGAAAGCGTCCTATATGTCATTTTTTATTTTGACGTCTGACAATGGGTTTCCTTATCCTTTTCAATGCTTGCAGCTTCCACCTGTCATGAGATAATGAATGTGACATCTGACTGGTTACTACAGGTGACAACACATTGCCCCTGATTCATCAATAAAATCCGCGCTCGGTCCGGACTCGAGTGTGCGCGTACACTCGCCTCACTGCCAGCCGGATTCCAGCCTTCACAATAGGGAGCGCGAATCTGCCAATTAAGGCGATTAGATTTCAGCTGT
>NC_092865.1:20347302-20378044 GCF_032062135.1 Pyxicephalus adspersus | reverse complement strand
TTTAAAAATATGCTTTTTTCTTAGCGCACATAAATGTTAAAAACATTTAAACAGCGCAAACATTTTTTTTTAGGGCTATGTGTATTGTGTGTGCCATTAGAAAGAATGATTTTTTAGGGGAACAGTGACTTTTAATACAAGCTCGCCAGTGTGAAGCTGCCGGAGATGCGCGGCTCCAGCCGCGATCTTTTTCAGTTGCTGAATAGCGCGATCGCGTACGATTTCGGATCGCGAATACGAATGCGCGACCGATTCTGCTTGATGAATCAGGGGCACTGTATCAGTTTTCATAAACAGTTCTTTTTATGGAGTGATATAAACCTTGCTATGTCCCATCACCTGCTATTATTTGTATTCATTCATTCATACTTCATACAGTGACAAACGGGCCGAGCTGAAGTCATAGGAAGCTCAACCATCACTCTCCTTGTCATCCGCACACACTCATAATTATCTTCCTACCAATCGCCTCCCTTGACCATGTACAAATTGAAATAATTGGGCTGTCAGATGTCATTGATTTTCTCCAAGTGTCACAGATTTTTCGTTAGCTCTCACTAATTTTTTGGCATCAGCAGTTTTTAGGTTTCATTAGCTGTCTGTATAAAAGACAATATTCTTCATTTCCATTAAAGTAACATTTTTTTTTTGCACACTATTCAAATTTCATTTCTTTGGATCATGAAAAAAGAAACAGTATGGCCTGCCATACTATTAACCCAGCATTACCCCTCTAAGAATACTTATAGTAAATGTCAAGTTGTATTATTGTCAGGAGAAACTTGTCATTCTTTACCAATAAACTCATAAACGTATATGGCAATAGATAGCTGTTGTGCAATAAAAAACACTGAGTTTCCATTTGCATTCAAGAATCTAAACACAGAACTGCATATATTTTTTAATAAAACTGAGGCATTCTTTGAATAATAACAGATACTAAAGTTTTAACTCTCATTGATTGCTGTAAGGGAGTAAAGATCATGATAATCCTATTTTATGGTGCTAAAATACCAGAATTGCCTGCAAATGCCAAAAACATGGTAAAAAAAACACATCTGGTAATTGCCCTTATCTGTGACCTACCTCTAAATTAAATAACCTTTTTTTGGTTTTAAATAGAATTGAAGACAGTTAAAAAAAATGTATGCTAGTCAAGTATTTTTTTTGCACTTGTCAATACTGTTCTATACTCAAATCAAAGGCTGTTGGCACATGTCTCTCCAAGGAGCATTGCAATCCTGCAGAATCCCTTTACCCATTGTATTATGAACACACTAAGCTGCCAGAGAAATTATTTCTTTACAGATTAAATGTACTCTTCTATGTAAAAGAAAGTCATAATAAAAAGCATCCAGTAATAATGTTCTTTGCTGCAATAGGCCCTCATAACAAGGTGAGTAGGCCTGCATACAGTTTACTAGAACAAATATGTTCTGAGTCACAGCCAATTGTATTTAATTCTGTAATCAAGTCTGACAGCATGCATCTACAGCTTTCCTTTATACCTATACAAAGTTTTAACAATTCTCAATACAAAACTACTTTTATCTGTACTTTCTCAATACAGAGCATGCAGGGATGGGGACATCTTGTGACCATAAGTGGTATTACAATGCAACACAATAGAAAATGAACTTTTCTTGTTGCTTGAAATGCATTCTAATTCTACGCAGTAGATTAGCAAGAGTGAAAATAATATTAGTTTTCAGCAATTACAAGAAGTGTGCAACATGGAAAATAGTTTGAGAATTAAATTAGGGCTATGCGGGCAAATTGTTCTTTACTAAAATTTCTGTAGTATTTACTAATGTTTTTGACACTTATCAGCATTCCCTATTGCAGAGTCCAGGGCATGTGTTTAAATGGAAATGTTTATCCTCCTCCAGAAAATGTCAGGTTCACTGCTTTATATATAGATCCCTAAGGCTGAACTTATGCTGTATGTATAGTATTACTTCTAATTTCACTTTTTCACTTGTTCATTCCTTACAATTTTACAGTGTTTTAATTTAATCACGATTGATGCCTTTTCTTCTCTTTCATAGACTTAAATAAACACAGGGGATTAACCACTCAAAAAAAAAATAATTTATTACATTATTGGGTGTTTTTTTAATGCAAGTATCCCATTTGAACTACATTGACAATGTATCTTTGGACTTGTAGTTCTTTTAGTGCTTCTTATGGCAAAACTATTTTTATTTGGATAAAGTGTCGAAGGAATATAATGGATTTTTAATGCTATGAGAATTTGTGCCTATTTAGACAAAGGAGCATTTGTGAGTCTGGATACCAAATCAGCATTTTATTTCACCCAAAGGTGCTCAGTACGGTTGAGATGAGATGTGCACTTAAATTCCTTCATGCTAAACTTATCAAACAATGTTCTTTAGGACTTGTGTGCTTTGTGTATTTGAATTCAAATATTTGGGCAGTATCCACATATTTGGATCATATAGTGTCTAGTTTCTATACTGTATGTGATATGATAAAATACCGTTTAGCAGATCTTAAAATAATATACATACCTAACAAATAACAAAATGTATAAGTAAATAAAAACTGTATAAAAGAGAGTTAAAATGAAGTCTACAGCACCCCCACAGAAGCTGTTACGTTTTTGGTGTGAGTACTGCAGAAAGATAACAACTGGTTACAGTCACTTATTGCTTCTAAAATGTTTACAGAATACCCCAAAATAAATATAGCAAATCTTGTTAATACTAAAAATTAAAATCCAAATTTTAGTAGTTGTGCTAGTTTCTCTTTAATTGCTGTTCCTGGCCTTTTATTAGCAGCCTGTCCTGGTCTAATGACTTTCTAGTAGTAGTCAAAAACTATTCTCTCAAGCAACCATAAATTTCTCACCCTTAAACTGGAATGTCTGACCCTATAGTGTTCTGCACAGTGACTCAATGAATGTGATAGTGGCTTGGACTCTCTCCAGCTGGGGAACTAATTCTCAGCATGCAATTATGCCTAGCAATAACTGAGTCATACCGATAGGATAGACCTCATGTCTGGGGAGAGCCACAAAACTAAGTTTGATTTGGAAGACCACTCCCAAATATTGATCATTTTTCCAGCATGGACTGCAAACAAACTCATTGATTGGCTGAAAAATGTCATCCACAACAATTATGACAACCTCCCACAATAACAGACCCCAAGTTTAGGAAGGATATGAAAAGTCCAATACATGTAAACTGATGGAGGCTAAATCTGACCAAGCAAAAAACATAAAAATAATTATATTATTGATAATCCAGAAGAAGGCTGATGGTATAGGCAGATTCATTTATGAAAATAAGAAGGGGCTTTTTATGGTGAGTCAAGTTGGGATTGTCCTGCCAGAGGAGTGAATAGAAAAACTAGTACAGGTAGTCCCCGGGGTACATACGAGATAGGGACTGTAGGTTTGTTCTTAAGTTGAATTTGTATGTAAGTCGGAACAGGTACATTATTTTATTAAATGCAATTAGGACAGATGTTTGTCTCAACATATTATTAGGCAGCATGGTGTCAGTTACTGTTTAAAATCCTCACTGTGTTAATCACAAATAAAGCAGAAAAAAAAATCTTTATGGTGCCTAGACATTTATTAACTTCTGGAGCAAGCTGTGCTTTAATATTCAAAAAGAAACAACTGCAGAGTTTGTCTTGGTCTTTAAAGAGTTACAAGACTTTGCAGAACAGCAAAAGACTTCTGCAGGTCATGTGAACCCCTCGCCCCCCATCAAGCCTCTGTCCTGTCCACATGAAGGAGCAGGGAAGCCATGTTCGTATCTAAGAGATGTCCTTATGATGTCCTCAACTCGGGGACTACCTGTACTAGTTTTTAAAAAAGAACTGGAAACTCACATTTTTCTCCTTGAACTTTAATAATAAATTCTTCATAACCCACGCACAGACCTCTTAACACCCATATTAAATTTTTTCTACTGTTCCCCATTTTCTTGTTTCTCCTAACTGCCCCCTACTCCATCGTATCATTCCTCAATTCTTTCTTTACTTTCCCTCCTTCTTTCTCTGCTCCCTTGTATCTTAGGGCCTTAAAATAATTTTCTATTATTTGGCAAAAGTTTTCAATACTTGACCAAACCCATTTCACCCAGGTTCATCCATGATAGTCTATCTTCTTGAGGCTTGAAGAACTTTAATAAATCAGACCCTCTATATAAAGCTTGGCCTAAAGGGCACGGCATGCTGTATTAGTATATATATCCAATGAATAATAAGATGTAGCTCATATGCCAGTTTTTAGAGTTGAGTTACCTTGTATGTCACTATGTTTGTGTTTCCCAAATCTATCCTCAAGTTCCACCAACAGTCCATATAAAGTTAATCCACATTACATAGACACTAATTACCCCAACCGTTTATAAGTGAGGTTACCCACACAACATGCATAATTATTAGGAACAGTTTGGTCACTTTTGATTCAGTGAACCTGGCAGCATAATGGGGTCAGAAAGGCACAAATGGTCTAAAGTTTTATATTTGTAGGCGGGGGTTGTTTTGCTTTTTCTTCAAGAATACGACTATTGGAGTATGTGAGCGGTTAAACCTAAAGGACATTTGTCTTTTTACATTCTAAATAACTATGTAATTATGTAAGTCTCTTTTTCCATTAGACTTCACTTTGTTTAATCACCAGAAAATTTGGACTTTCCAAGCAAGCTCGAATATGTAGCCCAGTGTCTAAGCTTTATTTCTTAATTCTGCAAACATCCTCTCTAATGTTAAACAATGGCATAAATAATGCATCTCTCATTGACTCATAGTGCTGCCTATGGTGATAAACAGAACATCAAATTAAGCGACTACACATGTTTAAATAGCTATTAGACACCACTGAGCTAATGTGATGATAGTTGCAGTTTCATAACGGTCATTATTGCACATTAATAAAAAAGATTAATAAAGGATGCTTTCGCTCACATTTTGCAAAGTGATGTCTAATTTTTAGAGGATCATTTACAGTGAAATTAAACAAAATAAAGAACAAAGGAACAATTTTGTTATACAATCTTTACCTAGCTGCCTTGCCTTGTAGTCATTATATATATTATATGTATATATATTTACTGTCTGTACCCTGCTGGTCCCATTATTCCACTGCAAATGGCCAAAGTCCACTTGTTTAAAAAAAAAAAAAAAGTCTTTCTGAAGTCTGAAGTGACATTAAATACGGGTAATTCACCCTGTTACAAGTAACTATGTGATGCAGGCTGCCTAGAAATTGGATCACATGAGGGAGCAGTTTTTTGTTTAAGACATGAAGAAGATATATTTTACTTAAAATATTAATGAGATGTGGTAATGATGCCCAGGCAATTTATGTGAAATGTGAATATTTATGATGATTGATGATAGGTCTCTTTTAAAGGCACTCTGTTTTGAAGCTTACCTAAACTCAGAAATCACTTTTATGCCTATGTCAGGCATCCCGGGAGGTTCTTGGGTGCACACCGACTTCCCTGAGCCTGCGATCCGTAAAGGGGTCACCACCAATATTTTACCTTGGACCACCGGTTGGTGTACGCTGCATTAAAGTACTGTGGAGCTATCAGATAATGTATTACAATAGAGGTTCAGTAACGTTTCTTTACACTGCAAAGTTTCCATGGATAGAGTTAGGCTTTAAATTTGCCAAACAAGCTTGCACTTTCAGAAATGTTGGTTTCTGGCTGTAACTGGGAACAATGAGCAGCAGGAATGTGATACCTTTGCTTCCAAAGTTTTCTTGCAGCCTAGTCAGGACTAGCTTATTCACCCAACCTTTACCATATATAAAACTAGGTATGAAAAAGCATATGCAATTAGATTAGGTTTTAAGGAAGTAATACATTTTGGAATACATTGTATTTCTGTAAGTGTGATTTATTTCACTATTTCAGTACAAAGTTGGAAATCTTGTGGTGCAGCATACAACTATATACACACATATAGAAATGTAGTTAGGGTAAGTGGTTAGCATGCCAGCAAGAGATGACACTGTAGAAAAAACACTATATACACATCCTGCTTTAACCTCGGGGCAATGTCTGGTGCACGCATTGCAAACCCCCATTCCTGATTTAGGTAGCTCAACAAACAAAACAAGAAAACACAAATGTAAAATTTTATCAAATCAGGCTGCACAGATTTTGCTTTAAATAACCATTTAAACAAATATACAAGGTTAAATACTAGGAAATACCAAACTGTGATGATTATATTGAAGAAGAACCAAGGCATGGGGATTCCTGCAGCATAAGAGCTGGCTTACTTTATACTATTTAGGAACAATCATTGAACATTTTGAACTGAAGACCTCAATTTCTTCATATGCTGAGAACATCAGGTGTCAGTTTCTATCCAAGATCATAATGAATTTGGAGGCCCAAAACCTGCACTTCTGAAAATGAATGTCATGGCTGCAATTCTCTAGAACCCCTAGGAGAACCTAAATGGCGGCTGTGCATTTGTGCTCTAGAACGCAGTTTAAAATTGCACAAAATCTGTTATTAACATACAACAATCAAGTAGCTAACTCTCTCATAATGAGCATGGAGTTCATGAATGAATGTTAAGGTTTTGGCATGTCAATCCAACCACTGATTTGAACATTAAACTCTGATTATTTAGCATGTTGATTCTTATTGATTGCAAATTCAATAAAATATACAAATTAAAGAAGAAAGTTGGAAAACTGATAAGTGCTTCTTCACACTATGCTTTCGGATAAGTCTGTCGGTCTGATCTTCATCTCAATGAATGGAATGGAAAACTCATGACCCTTCCAAGGCTCCCAGTTGATACCCTGGAAAACAGAAAGCAAAAGCAGAAAAGTTAAAAGCAGCTGTAACATGTATAAAAGCTGATTATTTAGTAAACCTAAACCAACTGTAAATGTTAGATACAATTAAAGTGTAACTGAAGTCATCATGACTGAACTAGTTTTTATTGACTATTTTTTTCTTGACTTTTCTTTTTTTCATTTTTGTCTGTGAGAAAGTCTGGATATTGAATGCAAGGTTTACAACTTTTCAAAGACATCCATGGACAGCTGTAGACCAACCTTCTAGTCTAATTTATTTTTGTTTTGTGAAGAGCATGAGGGAGGTAAAACCCCTATCAGGGCATCCATCACTGTCTGCAACCCACTAGGGAGATTTTGCTTCCTTTTACCCCATGAAAATGCAATAGCAAATTAATAGGTTAGTAAATCTTTCCAAAATACCAAAATTTTCAATCCCAAGAGTTATCTCTGGAACCGATGTCACCATTGGAGGATGTTTTCATCTAAACTAATTTCATCTAAATCTAAATTTATTGAAAATTTAAAAATATTGTTTCTTTTTTATACACTTTAAGGTCATCCAGCAAACTTTTAATATTTTTTATGGTACTCGCTATGTCTGGCACACCGCGTGTTACCATACCTATGGGTTGAAAAATAGGCCTAAATCTAGAGAAGAAATATTACCCAACCTGGTATCTAAATCTGAAATCTGAACAAGTCAAACAAAGCTATATTTTGTTTTGGATATGTGCATTCATTTTTCTTCCTCTTTGCAGCTCTCAAACAGTTTAAAAAATAACTCAAATATGGCTCCAAACTATTCAATGATTTCTTAAAGGCAACTAAATTCAAGAGTGATATTGTAGTATTTCATAGTTCATGTTTATTGGCACTAGACTTTATAATTTATGGATTTTTGACTTGTAATAGCCAGACAAACAGATTGCCTTTCTGAATTTGTATTTCTTCAAACAGAATTATTTGTTTCATTTATTGTGGCATTCACGACTGGGCAGAGTACCACCGTCATTTGATTTGTTATGGTTGTATCAGGTATACAGAACTAAGAATTAGGGATATAACAACTCTGGAATCCTCAATAGATACCTAATACAAGAACCACATAATACTGAAAGGTTAGCTTTGGGTGCAGTTGTCCTTTAGGGTTAAGTTTCCTTCCATGCTGATTTCTCAGTGCTATCATGATACCATTTCACATCCTGTAATAATTTAACCCACATATGTGATATACTATTTGATTATGAAATGCGCTGAAATGATCAAAGTAGGCCCCAATAATAGTATATTTGCAATTGCGTGCTGCTTTCAGCAGAACTAATGCAGCCCCAAAGGGAGTTCTACTACACAGTTAGGCACTCTGATCCACCTGAGCTTGACATTTCTGCTAAATAAATGTGTATCTAAAAACCGAGGCAAATTCAGAAGTTTGCCTGTCTGAAAAAAGTCAAAATCAAAGGGGACCTGCCACAAGACAAGAAAGAAACACCTACACCTGATAAGCACACTTTAAAACTATATCTGCCACATTCTAATTTCAGAGCAATTAAACCTGTTTTGTTTCCATGTATATTTATATATAATACATATATCTGTAAGGTGTCTTTTCTGGAATGTTGTTCTTGATTTTGGGAATGGTTGTCCCATTGTCCATGAAGGATGTAAAAGGAAATCTTCATTAGTAAAAGGGGTGAAGCTTTGATGACTTCAACCATCTAATCATGTAAATGCAAAAATCCTGTTTTTTTTTCTTTTTCTGATTTTCTTGCACGTGATTGAGTGTCCTTTGCAAATTAATTTTTTTACCACATTTACTAAGCTCACTAAAATATCCATTGCAAGGGCATAATTAACCTTGATATATTCCTTTAGAGGGGATTAACTATCCTGACATTATGTTTTGTACAGCAAAGCCTTGAGCAAAGCCAAAGTCTCTGGACTGAGAATAACCTGCAGGTGTTAGAGAAGATACAGCACAGTGATCTAGCTTTGAGTCACTAAGAGCTATCAGGTGCTCTGGCCAAGCTTATAATAAGGTAACACACAGAATGACCTCAGAGCAGACAGGTTTAGCTTTGTGCTGCAGGGTGTAAACTTGTTTAATTTACTGGCCAATGCATCTGTATATTAGGCTGACAAAACTGAAGGATGCTCTAGCTGAACACTGGTGCTGCTGACATTTGTAAATCTTCTGTGTTTATAACTGCTGCATTTAGTGTTTTCATTAACATTCATGTAATCCACCCAGACATTTAGCTAGAATATATATTAGGTAGCTTCCAACATTTACAATTTTAATACAACAAATGCATTTGCCTGTATAAAGGCAGAATAAAGGTTAACATGGTTTTGTAATTGAGCAATGAAATTAATCGAATAAAGGAATACAGGATAATGGTATTGTAAGTTTATATGGCATATGTATACCATTAATATCACCCTTAAAGGATGCTTTATAAGCCTTTCAAAAGTAAATCAACCAGATCAACAATTTCATACCAAAAACTACAGTTGTTAGACAACACAATATAAATCCACATAGGTACTATGTATATATTTTCCAGAAAGTCCTTAAAAAGCATACTTAAATAGTTCAGATCTGGTTGTCATAATAGGACGATCATTTACAATTTATAGGCCCTGATTTATTAAAGCTCTCCATGGCTGGAGAGGATACAATTTCAACAGTAAAGCTGGGTGATTAAGCAAACTTGAAATAGATTTCTTAAAAGTAAATTGGTTGCAAATGTTTTCAATCCTGGACCAGATCCATTCCAGGTTTGTTGGATCACCCAGCCTCACTTATGAAAGTGTATTCTCTCCAGCCATAGAGAGTTGAGTTAATAAATCAGACCCATGGATTCAGATATTGAATGTAAAAGTAAAGATACAGCAATATCCAAGCATAGGCTTCACAGGAGAAGTATTAAGGTTCCCACTCCCAGCAGCCTTCCATGCTTCAAATATAAACAGAGAACAGGAGGTCTGGATGGGGGAGCAGGGGGAGCTAAGGTGACTTAGATCACCCCTTTTCCAATGCAAATACACAACACCCCTACCCAACCTTTTACCTTTGTAACTTGTTCAGTGTTCACCCGTCCCCCAGATAGTTTTCTCTTTGACACCACCCTACCTGTACACTGAGACCTCATAGACTCCTAGGGGACCATCCCAGGTGTCGGAGCTGCAACCTAAGATAGCCCTTATCTGTGAAGGCTCAGCATGCCTCCATGGGTAGCAAAGATGCCCTTTTCTGGGTAATGATGGGGTGTAGGCAATTCAAAAGGTGAGAATTATTTTAGCTAAAAGTTCAATGCCTCCTCATAAACTCCTTGTAACGCTATTTATATACATACCTAACTCTGTTTTCCTTTACTGCCCTGTAAGGCGACTTTTAGATCCAATTCTGCAGACTGTGTCTGGTCATTTCTTTGTCATTTGATCAAACCTGGGCAGTATTCTAAATCCTTAGATGACCGTAAAGGCGGACAGCCAAAAGGAATTGTCCATACTACCCACTACCCAGGAGGTGATCAGCATACTTATACTCAGTACCCTATTCCTCTGTAGTGAATGAGATAGAAGACTTTGGACCTATCAGATCATATAGCCATAGATTACTAATGGCACTTAGATTTATCTTTGTAAACTCTTTGTAACTCGCAAATTAGTTGTGAAGTTGGAGGCTATGCCTAAATTCAGCTTTAGAATATAGCTGTTTTTCAACAATCTGTAAATAGCTTGTCCATAGACTTTCCACAGGACCATTTAAGATAAAATATTATTTCTAGCTAGTGGCAAAAAGAACAGTTGTCACTGAGAGGTTACATTAAGCAGGATATAAACATCATATTTAAAAAAAATGATATATATATATATATATATATAAAAGAATGAGGGTCCATAGTTACTATTTACCAATATTATATTTCTTATCTATAGCAAGATCCTCAGTAGAAAAGTAACAAGGAAAAGGATTCTGTTTGCAGATGGCTCTAAACTGAACTATATTATGTTAATAGATTTGGCGCCAGGCCAGAAATAGCAGTGAAATTATGTAAATATCTCATTTCCCATCAGTCTTCTTTCAGCTGCCTGAAAACAGCAAAACATCAGCTCCCTCCCAGGGAGAACAGCCCTTAAAACAACTGCTTTACGGACCTACCAGGCACTAACAAGAACCACAAATCCATCTGAGGCTGTTTTTTTATGTTTATATTGATGTAAAACACCAAGGAGAAGATTCTGCCACCAGGCCTGCAGCAGTAAACGCTGCTCCACTTATATATACAGTACAGATAATGCAAGATTTAAATAGCAACTCTGATCAAAAAGAAAAAAAATAAACTTTGCAAGCTGTAATCATGGCCACAAAGCTGCATAAACATGTATTCTTCCTGTGTCTTGGTTCTAACAGCACACACTATGGTTCATTGTTATACTATAGAACATGATCACGATGTTCTAAACCTGCAATTAATAATCTAAATTGTGTTTGCCCAACATTCTGCCTGCAGATGGTCACACCAGAAAAATCCCCTAATTCCGAGGTGTCCAACTCCAGTCCTCAAAGACCACATACAAGCCAAGATTTTCATATAAGCAGTCATTTTCTGACTCTAAACACATCTTACAAAAACTTACTGCTGTCAAATATTGAAAATGTGTGAGGATCCTGGCCTTTCAGGACTAAAGCTGGACACTTCTGACACAATAAATAATTTTTAGATTTTCCGAAATAGGTAGATCTGTCAGTTTTGCTGGGAATTGTGGATCTAAGGTATGCATACAATCAGGGTTCATGAATTGTATGATTTTCTGCAGTTAAGACAAAACCACATGGTTATAATCAGGGTAATGAAATAATATCATATTGATCTGTTCCTTGAGTCAGTTTTTTGTTGTTTGTTTTGACATGTTACCAAAGGAATCCAATGCTGAGGGAATATGAAGATATAAATATTGCTGTCATGTTAGAGGCCAGAGACAGACAGGCAACAGTTTCCTGTTTGCAGGAGATCATCATGGCTGTCCTGCATTTGTCTGAACATTGGATTCTGTCTTGACCTCTGAATAGCACCCTCAATACACTAGATCAGTGTTTCTCAACTACGGATCCTCCAGACCAGAGGTATGGATTGCGGAGGTGATGGATTTCCCTTAATGGGGCGTTCCCTATTTACCCCGGAGGTGAAAGTGTTAACACTGGCCGCGGTAAATAGGGAAGCCACAGCAAGAGGAGGCTCAAGAGCTGCATGCGGCTCCTGAGCTCCGGCGGCTCATTCTCCGGTAGTTTGTTCCGGCTCAACGCCCCCTGGCTGATCCGGCCTAATGCTGGCCGGCAACCCGCGGCTCTGGAGCTGCGGGTTGCCAGCGGGCATTAGGCCAGATTAGCCAGGGGGCGTTAGGCCAGAACAAACTACCGGCTAGGCCGTATCTGTCCCAAAGGCCGGAGTTTGCCGACCTCTGCTCCAGACGTTGCTATGGGTTTCTTGAGCAATTTGTGTCTCGCAGGTCAGTTCATGTGACACCAATGATTTTATTGGCTATCTGCAAGGAAGACATTCTTCCCAATGGCCAGCAATATAAAAGACATTCTTCTCACTAACCGCCACACTAATGTATTGTAACCTGCGGATATAGTAATTATGGCAGGGGTTCCCTAAGTTTTGATAAACCAAAAGTGAGAAAACAGAGATACGGAGTTTTTAATGGCAATTCAAATGTATTGAGTACAACAAGTATAGTTACAAATTCAAAATACATTGAATACTATACAGTGTATAAATGTTAGACGCCCTCTCCATTATTTTGTCATAGGATAAGAGGGGCTTTTTTTAATACAAAGTGTGCTGATATCATAAAATAAACAACATGAACTTAGTCCTCTTTCTTAACTTCAAGGGTGAGAAATCAAATTTCAGAGGTAATACCGACTCTTTATCCTGAAATGTCTCAGCCTTTCATCTGTACTCCAAACCACTGTTTTCCTTGATCACTTTTCTTATACCATCAGCTGTTATTACCTCTGAAATTTGCTTTCTCACCCCTGAAATTAGGAAAGGGGACTAAGTTCATGTTGTTTATTTTATGATAGGAGCACACTTTGTATAGAAATAAGCCCTTATTATCCAATGATGAATTTATAGGGAGGGTGTCTCACATTTATAAACTGTATAGTTTTCAATGTATTTTGAATATGTAACTATACTTGTTGTACTTAATATTTGAATAATCTGAATTGACATTGATAACCCATTCTCTCTCTTTGTTTTCTCACTTTTGGTTCAGTTAACAAGGTCTAGAAAGACTGGTCTAGACTCACAGAACTATGGGGACTGTATGGTGGTTTTATACATATTTTGTCAATTTACTACAGGCTGGATTAAAATATAAATTTTGTTTATGAAAGCTTGTTGAAACACCCTGTTTTAATTTGTTACACATAATTACTAAATAATGAAAATGGGCACAAAGTATAATCACAAACTTTCTGACTTGTCATGTTCAGTGAACATCTGCCTTGATACATTTTATTACAGCTTCCAACTCTCTTGTTTTTATTTTGTTTGGATTTTATTTGATTTATTATAAGCCAAAATAAAAAAGGAGTAGTTAAAAGGAGTGCAAGAAGAAGGGAACATTTGTCCCCAGATCACATTCTAGGAAAGACATGCTTTTATGACACCATGGTTATTGGAATGTGGTGAGTTAGTTATCTATGCGGCTATAAATACTACAAGACAACTAAAATATCTACAGTAATACAAAATAAGGCTTGTTGAATGTCTTTGTTGCAGGTTTTCCCTTACTTTTGGTCTAGTTAACAGGACAGGAAGCAAGGGGAATTCTGAAACCATGGAAATTATGTTTATGTTGTTTTGGTAATGTTTTTCAGCCGTGTTGTGCCTGTTTCAAGCTTATCACACACCAAAGTTGGTTCTGGTAGCCAATCAACCTCCATATTTTAGAGATGTATGTGGAAACCAGAGATCCTGGAGGAAACACATGCAAACAATGTCAGACATAGCCAACAGTGGGTTGAACTGACTGTGGAGGCCCCTGTTGGCTGAGTAGGGCCCGGGGCCCTTGAGCAGCAGCACACTTTGCACCTCCCTATGTCTGTCCCTACATGCAAACAGTGCCCTGGTCAGGATTCAAACCTACCACCCAGCACTGCACAGGCAGGAGTGCTAGCCACTGAGCCCGCCTTCCAACCTGCCTTGACACTTACTTTACCTAGACCAAAATTTAGACAAAAGCCAAAGTTGAGACCCAGAACTAGGAAGAGACTGTGGCATCGTTCATTCCTGCTGTTTGCCTGTTCATATACTCCCACTACTGCAGATATGACATTTAAATATTGCAGAATTTTACAACCAGGACACAATACACACAGCCCTTTCCTGATATATAGATATGTATGTATTGGTATATGACTCTTGATACATCCGTGCTTTTGTGCACTCATAAACAGAGATTTTCCTTGGGTAAGTTTTCATCAGAATTCCAAAAACCAAAGTTTTGTGTAACACTCCCTCCCCCTTCTTTAAAGTCTAAAATCTCCTACCATGGGGAAAGTCAGTGCACTGCCTCAACATAAATATAAGACAATTAAATATTTTACTGAGGTTATATCTGACACGCTATGAGGCTTTTTTTTAAGTATATAAAAATATTTTTACCATGCTGTGATTGTTATCACCATACTGCCCATTGGGATTGGCAAGGTGGCAATTCTTGTACCAGAAAGCTCCACGATGTGAGAGGGCACAGTTAGTGAGAGCTATATCATTATCCTTGTCCCAGGTTGTGAACTTCCATCCATTGTGATATCCGAGAGCATCACCTGTGAATAGAAACAGTAAGAGTGATGGACTGTATGCCATTATAAGATACATATTTACCCAATGCATTACCAATGATTAAATGAGGTTCTCTGGATCATGCAGATGTCACTCAGTTCATATTTAGGGCCACTGTAGTTGCAATGAAAGGCACAATAGTTCTGGAGTACCCAAATCTGCCCCATACTACAGTGGCATGATAAATATCACCCCACCTTCTATGAGATTTAAAATAAATGCCTATGGGGAGTGGGTGGTTTCACTCACCAGCATCTACCAAAATAAGATATTCAGTTTAGGTGGATTGAGCTTTATTGAAATGTAATAATTTGCTTTACCGGCTGTGCCTGAGTAGTCACTGACAATCAGCTTGTATTTGTCTTTTGATGATCCCACGCGGAAGTTGTTATATACAGCGTAAACAGATTCATCGGCTGTGCGGAGGTCTACACGCAATTTATACTGCACAGGTGTGGAAGTAAGTTTATGGATCCATTCCAGACCTAGAATGACAGATACATAATGTTAGGTAAATATAGGTATATGTATGTTATATAGGTATGTATATACAGCTTTACATATTATATATTATATTATATTATTATTTACATAGTTTATGTATATAAACTTTTTATATACAAGTTTTTGTTTTTTTATTATAGATAAGAAAAGGTTATTCAAGATATTGTTTGATGTCTCTGGGGAGATTTGCTCACTTCCTGTCCCAGAGATACAACAGGAAAATGAAAGAAATTGTACCATAGTTTTAGAGTTGTCACTGGATCATTTAACTTCATTAGATGATTAACCCCACCTCTAAAATTTTGGGTTGTTCATCCACTCTTGTCTCAGTGACAATGGCCCACAGAATAAAAAAAGAGTAAATCTTCCACAAGGGACAGAGCCATGTAGACCAAAAAAACATTCTCTTTGCACATAAACATTTGCACCTGTCAACAGGCTTTTGGCTTGTGCTTGGTGACTATATGTGAGTTATATTATTATTATTATTATTATTATTATTATTATTATTAATAATAATAATATTATTAATAAACTGGATTTATATAGCGCCAACATATTACCAAGCTGTACAATAAATAGGGGTTGCAAATGACAGTATACAGACAGTGACATGGAAGGAGAGGACCCTGCCCGAAGAGCTTACAATCTAGGTGGTGGGGGAAGTCCCACACAATAGGAGGGGTTTTCCTGTATTTATTGTATTACATATCATTGTTTTTAGTGTAAAACATCCCAAACATCCCAAGGAAGCAGTCGTGTACTTCAAAATGTGTTGATGCTTTACTGGTCCCCACCAGATATTTCTTTACAATCTACAGAGGATGTGATTCATGTTCACCTCTCATATTCTGTATTAAGGCCTTATGAAATTTGTTGTGTTCCAACTTACCACCATTTTGGTACATATATTTACTTGTCTATGTATTCAGTTATTATGATGTTTTAATCGTGTAAACAAAGGATTTGTATTTTATATAAAAAAAGAAAAAATATGAATTATTATAATGCCATTAAAAAGTCCCAAATATTAATGGAATCAGTTGTAGGGATGAGTATAATTGCCCGGTTCCACTTTTCCACGGAAATTAAAAACTTTATCAGATATTTGGAAATCTTGAAAGAATACAAGAAGGTTGTTAGGTAAGAGGAAAATGTTTCATATTTAATATTTTTTTTGACGTTCATAGCTTTTAAATTGAGAATAAGTATGTACCAATTTACTTTAAATGATGAATTTAGTTTTTCAGTTTATCCCACTGGCCTCAATAAATAAGGAGATACACCTATCTATAGAGTGTAATGTGCGTTACCTCATCAGCCATGAAAATGTATATTTACTTGATCTCTCAATGGGTTTCTGGTGTAATGTTTCAAAGGCCTGTAAATCGCTTACCAAGCCAGAACTCATCACTGGGGTCTCCAAAGCCCTCCACATATGTCCTCCAGCGTTGATAGAAGTCAGCCTTTCCACTGTTTCTTCTCTGGAAAACCTGAATAAAAATGTTGTAAAATAAAAGTCTGATTGTTTAAATGATCAAAAAAAAACCTTGAGACTTTACTATCAGGATTTAAAGTACACCTGTGCCTATTTGACTCATTGCCATGTCACACTTTTCTAGCTGCATTTAACATATTCATATTCAAAGATTCTCAGAGATTGTACCAAAGACAAAGTAATTACAGTTTACCACAACAACGCTCCCATTTTATGAACCATTTTGTGCATGTAGTTGTGGCAGGGTTCCTGAACATGACCCTGAAGGAAGAGCTTATAAACACCTGCTGGTTGTTTACAATAAAACAGGGGGATTATGGCCTAAATATGTTTGCTGACATGTTTAGGATGGGTTACAACTTCACTTGATTCATAGCATTCTGACTGAATGACAGCACAGAAACAAAAAGGAGGGCTGGGACCAGATCACCTTAGGAACACTGTAAGCCAGGTATGGTAAAAAGGTAAAATATAAAAGATTGTATTTCTCTTGGCTTAAAGAAGACCAAAAAAATAAAAAGTTACTACTATTTACTATTATACTAGTTACTACTATTACTTAATTTTGGCTCTTCACTGTATGGTAAATGCACCATGGTTTGTGTACAGCAATGCTTTACACATAGCCAGTTGCTGGAGACATGTAACGCAGGAATTACATTATCAGTGGCCATCCAATGACCAAAAACGGATCGCTTGGCTCTTTGACGTCCACCGTGGAGTCGGTGCTGAGGATGGTGGCTTCATCTAATGGGGATTTGTAAAGACCTTGGGGTAATTTTCAATTTGTATTTATTTGTTTTTAAGCAATTCTGCAACAATAAAGTGGGGATGGGTACTATGGGCCTGATTTATTAAAGCTCACTAGGGTACACTTTCCTCAGTAAAGCTGGGTGATCCAGCAAACCTGTAATGGATCTGGTCCAGGATTCAAAACATTTGCCAGCAAATAGAAAATGACTATTCAATTTGCTGAATCACCCAGCTTCACTGATGAAAGTGTATCCTCTCCAGCCTTGGATCGCTTTAATAAATCAGGCCCAATGAGTCTCCTATTCATCTAAAGGTTATTGGTTGGTGCATTGCATTACTTAATCATAGCTCAAAGCTAGATATAATGAAGTGATTTTTACATATAAAGCTAGAAGCAGTGTCCAAGGTTAGTGCTAGATTAATAAAAAGAGTGAACAATTCAGCTGACTAGGGCAGTCTAATGTCTACAGCCCTACTAAACTTACAGTCCATCCACCTCCATCTGTATCCTGATCGCAGTACACTCTAATGCCATTTGTGTTCTCTCCTCCAGGGTAGATGGTATATACTCCGCTTTGTGCATTGCCAGCCATTCGAACTTGGACACAGTCCACAGGGAAGGTGATGATCATAGTCACTATCATTGAGAAAACAAACCATAAATAAAGATGCACAAAACTATTACTGTCGCTATATACTTTATACCATTTATACTTGTTGCCATACCCCTACTCAATAATAAACCAGATAGTAGAGCATGAACTAATCACAGAAACAGGTTTCTGACATAAAAATAAATGTGCCTACATTTTTCGATAATCCTTGAATTGAAGCTCTTTGACATCTGCAAGTTGATGTTTATCTGAAACACCCATCACCTTTTGGTGCTGTTTGTGCCCCACTGGGGAGAAGAAGTATCCCCATCTCAAACTTTTAGTTGATGTCGGAACTAAAGGGACACTTATTGGAATTTCCATTTCCACTTCCTGTGACACTTACATTGCAGGAAGTGAAAGTGAATCCACAATAAGGCACAGGCTGCAAAAAAATCAAATAGCCAATATTCTGTTATTCTTCAAAGTGCAATAGTCGGGGTTCTCACAGCAACAATGAGCTTCATGTAAAACTATATGTAGTAAAACTATATGTATAACTTTTACATAATTGGTTGTAACTACAATTGAACTTATAATTTAATTTTAGAAATAGTACTAGTGCTTGGTCTGATGTTGTGGAATCAGAAAGATCTGCTTTGCTCTGCTTTTTAGTTTCACGTTTGTATTTTTTCTTTATAATGATGAGGACAGGAAACTACTTTAGCACTGTCTATTCCCCATTGCTCAGGGAATCCTTCGTCATGTATTACATTTGTAAAACAACAATTTTATATCTATATAAATAAATAAATATATATATTTATATATATATATATATAACATATTTATAAATTATATATACATATATTACCAGTCATGAATGAGGTGATGGCCTGCCTGCTCCGTCTGTTCCCTTTGTATGCCTCCAGGTAGATCTTATACTCGCTTCCTTTGTTCAAGCCCTTCAGTTCATAACTCTTAGCTGCAGCATCCAGTTCAATCTCCTGCCATGTACAAAGTAAGTTAGCATCAACAGTAGATTTCAGCAACCTAAACTGCATCTAAGAATATCTAGTGATAAATTGAATTGCATGTCTTCAAAAAACATAGTTGACCACACTGACACGTGCCACAGATACATTTTACTGCAGCCCTCCCTAGAAGAACAAGTTTCTTTTTTCCACTTTATTTATCCCCCAGGGACAAAAGATGGGGTTTGTGTAATTTACAAGTTTCAGTTATATCTTACACAGAACTATTGGCAATGCTGTTTGGCCCAATGCTGTTACATGGAGCAGATTCTATGATCCTCCATGCCCAAAAAACACTAGAAATTGCCTTGACACTTGGTGCAAAGAAAGGGAAGGTATGTTCCACCAAGAGAGGGATTTAAAGCAAACCTGTCGCTTTGTGTTGAATGTGAAATGTTTGCTTTGAAGACAAGACAGCCCATGCTTCTAATATTGACCAAACCCATGAACTTGGGCCATACATCTGCTGACCCCTAAAGTGTGGACTTTGGGTCCTAATGGTTTATCATGGTCAATGAATTGTTGAAAAGAAAGTTTCTATGAACTAAATTTGAGAAAAATCTCAGTGATGTATTTCAGATTTCATAGCAAATGAACCTTCTGAGGTCATTACATAGATATTAAAGCTGTTTCAAACAAAGCAGCCTCGTATCTCCCCATCTGGCATCGCTGTGATTACCTTTACCGCACAGAGTTTTAGATTCTCTGTAGCATGTTTTGCTCAATCATATTTTTATGTGACTGTACATAAAGTAGGCTTGATAATGGGAAATAAAACCACTGGGGGGTTAAGTAGAGAACAACAAAATTTGTTTACAACCATGGGTTTGTTTTGTTTCTACAAGAAGCTGAAATTAGGGCTTTTACTTGCATTAAAGAGGGTTTGAAAGCCCGAATGCACAATTTTAACTTGTGATTTTATCAGAAAATGAGCACTATTATAGTGTTAAGAATGAATAGATAATATACAGGAACATTGGCAGAAACAGAAAATTGTTTTACTAGATGTACATTTCCCATTTTGTAGATTCTACAAATTCCAGACAGAAAATGATTGGGTGAATATTAATAAAAAAAAATGTTTCTATTTTACAATAATGTATTTGAGCTAATATTGTACAGAAAATTATAGTCATTTTCATAAGACCTTTATATGAGCGACACTGTAGTGCACTGAAAGTCAGCTGACTCATATCAACCAATAAAAAAAAAATGCAAATCACTTAACACAATCGTCACCTTTTTTAAACTGGGGATCATACTGTTTCCACCACTTTTACCACTGCTGGTATATATATAAAGTAGTGATTAGACCTGATTACCACTCTATGAAGTTCTTTACTTTCTGACAATCTTTTTAGGACATAATGGAGATAAGGGGTGATTTTTTTCAGTCTGGTTTCCACTTTTGCTCTCTCAACACAAGCAAAAATAGTGCATAAGCTTCTTACACAAATGGCAACCAGTGGTTCCATTTGAGTGGATCCCTACTTGTGGGTAATAATGGTACGGTTAACAAAGCACGGTACAAAATCTGATTTTCTTTTTATTAGGGTTATTTATTTTAACAATTATTTAAATTAACGATTATTATATTTTCATTATTAAAATCAATGCTACCCCACAGCTGTCAATCAAAAATAAATCTGCACCGGAAACTTAGAATTAGAGAACGAATGTCTGAATTTGACTTGTAGACTTCATTCATTACACTAATGATAACAAGAGTACACTATTTATAATCTCCTTCTCCCTCTATCATTTTAGAAAATCATATATCATACATATACAACTCAGTCCCCAGGCTAGTATGTTAATATGCAAACATCACGGGTTTCATTTACTAACCCATATCATGTGTTATGTTCTGTAATGATCAATATTTTTGGCCATTAGACTGGTATTCCTAGCACTCATTGGTCCTTGTTGATGAAAAATACAGTCATTATTGCTAATAATGATTGTTATCCCACAGGATTAAACGTCCCTGGCTAAATCAGTTACATTTATTGCATAAATAGTAGACATAAAGCAGTAGATGAGACATGTTTTAGCAAATAATTAGTAGTAGTTAGTCCCATTTAACTGGATATGTTCTTCTAATGTTTAAGATGTGTCACAGCCCTCAAAACTGCTTCATCATTTCTAAAAGTGTAGGAAATACCCTAGCATTCATATCTACACAGCACAAAGACTTTAATCCACTATCCCTGGAATGTGACACTTTAGATATTAGGTTCCATAACCAGAACATGTGAAATTGGTGAACCACCCTGTTCTATTAACATAATCACATCCTTGGTGTCAGAATGTCTGCATAGTTGGTAAAATTTCAAAACTTCAAATTACATGGCTGAAGGTAGAGATGTTAAAACAGCATTTCATGTCAACTGGTCTTGAACAATCAACACCTGCAGTGTCATAATCTATAATGATTGGATTAAGATGTTTGTGCTGTGTGGATATAAATGTTGGGGAATTTCCTACTCTGGTAAAACTAATGAAACAGCATGAAGGGCTGCGAAACATCTTCAACATTAGAAGAACAAGTCCAGATGAATGTGACCAATTACTGCTAGATATACAATGATTTGAATAAATGAGAAACTTTACTGACATGTTTTAGGAAAATGCCTTACCATGTTACTACATAGAAAGGTTCAGACATAGGGTAAAAGCTTTCATGAAAACAAGTCATTTCTACAGCTTTTTCTCTTTGCTGGAATAAACTGTCCCCGTTTGGTGTATTTTTTTTTGCTTTGACTTTGTTTTTTTTTGTTTAATATATCCTTGCAGGTGGCCCATTTCTACTACGTTTCCTGATTTTTACGTATTACCTGACGGTTGCCATCAGCATCCACATAGACCAGTAGATAACCATCAATTTGTGCAACAGGTGGAGTCCATGTCAAGGTGGCTTCATTTTGTGTAATTTCAGTGGCTTGCAGGTTTTTAGGTGCATCAATATCTAAAAAAGAATGATTTAATAATTACTATTCTACTGTTTAGTATTTTCTTTTGACATGGTAGAGCCATGCTATATCAGTGCGTTGTGGACATAAAAATGTAAAGACAAGAAAAGACAAAAGCTTCAGACATTTATGAGAGAATCTTCAGAACATCACCTTGAAACAAGTTTCAGTCACTTAAGGACATGTTAGGCTGTTCAGGTTTTAGTGCCATATTTTAAATCTTTAATTATAATTTTTCCTAATTGTCTTAGTTCACTAACCTTGGTTTCACATGGATAAAGAGAATGCTAGTGAATTCCTCCCTACTAATTGTAGCACTTGTACTGGTTATCATATGATGAGCTTTTTGCTTTTTTTCTGTTACATGATATGGAACTTGTTGATATATGAGGTTCAAAAACCTTGCTGCGCATTAATTTGTAACAATTCTCACCGGTAATGGCTGTTACGGATGCCCTCTTGCTCTTCTTGTTGCCCTTTTCTGCCCATATATTAAAGACGTATTCCATGCCTGGAGTGAGGCCGGTTAAGGTAGTGGTGGTCTTGTCCTTGCTCACAGTCATCTCCTCACTGTGCCCATCCTGTGCTGCATATGTCAAGATGTATTTGTCTATCTGAGCCTGAGCAGCCTCCCACAATAGGTTAGCAGTGTCTTCTCCAACACCTGTTACCTTCAAGTTTCTGGGGCCATCAATTCCTGAAAACATGTAAATGTTGTTAGATATTACCAATAATGCAAAAGAATATTATAGTATATTAGTGCATTACTTTATCTAGCTGTATATCCTTCCACAGTCTTCCTTTCAACCTTACAGAGCAGAATGGTAGATCAAAAGTATACCCTGGGTTACATGAGTAACAATATCATGACTTCTCTTTCTTTTGATGAAAGCAATATATCTTTTCATTATTATTAACAATGTTGATAACTTACACATTTATCATTTCAAAAGTGACTAATTCATTAAATGTATAAAATATTCCAAAAGATGGAAACATACAACAGTATTACAAGAATAAAGAGACATAACAGAAAAAAAGAGAATTAGGCCTGAATTTTAGTGGTGATGTTCCAAAGTTTTAATTTCCCTTGAACTTTGGCAAAAAACTCAAAAATGTCTGCAAACTTCTTCCATTTTGGCAAATGTTTTAAAGTTAATTGTCATGTTCATAATAAAATAGAACAAAACTCTCAAATGCTTTTTGCAGAGCACTGTAGGCAAATTGTATGGGTTTCATTTAATAAAGCTCTTCACGACTGAGGAAGATCATGGTATCTAACTAATTAACTAACTAACCTGGGTAATCCAGCAAATAGGAATGAATCTTGTCTAAGACTGAAAATAATTGCCAAATACAGGTATCCCTGGGTTATGGACATCACACATGGACAACTCCTAGATTCGAACAGGGCTTCCCTGCTCCCTGGCATGCTGGACAGAGGCTTGACAGGGCGAGGGGGGCGGCTTGCATGGCTTGCAGAAGAAGTCTTTTGCTAAACTCAGCTGAGATTGTGCGTGATCTTAAGGTCTGAGCTCTTTCTGCAGCCTCTTGCAACTCTTTAATGACCAAGACAAACTTTGCAGTTGTTTATTTTTGCATATCTAAGCACAGCTTGCTCCAGAAGTTAATAAATGTCTAGGCTCCATAAAGTTTTTTGTAACTCACAGTGAGGATTTTATACACCACGCTGCCTAATATGTTGAGACAAACATCTGTCCTAATTGAATTTATTAAAATAATGTACCTGTTCCAACTTACATACAAATTCAACATGAGAACAAACCTACAGTCCTTATCGTATGTAACCCGGGGACTACCTGTAATAGGAAATTTTTTTAAAGATTTTTTGGATCACCCAGGTTCTTTTCCCATTTTGTAGAGCTTGAAAAACTCAAGCCCTATATTCCAGATAGTTTGTTACTGCTTTTTTCTGGGCACTTTCTGTAGACTTGTAGGAAAATTCCATAAATTTGTGTATACTCCAGCAGCACTTGGTGACTATACAGAATGTGCCACCCTACTGTAACATAAGAGGAACGTGTAAACAGTTGTTCAATTCAGATGAATAGAGCTGCTGATCACCAATTAAGACTAATTGCAGCACAGTGATTTGGCACTGATCTCAGAAAAAAAAACTTGTCTTATTTACAACTGGCACTTTGAAAAGTTAGGATCAGAAGAAAAACCATCTGTTATCTGATCACCACTTCTTTATAGATGGGTCGCAGTATGTAAAAGGTGACAGTGTTTGCCTCTTCGGAGAGAAGTAGTACTGTACCTTTGGAAATGTGAGCTCTAAATAAAAGTACAAAATCAAATACGAACCTTTAAAAATGAGCTTGAGGAGTCGAGTTGGGAAGTTATTGACAGTAATTGTTATTGCAGTGTTTTAGCACTTGAAACACATTACAAGAGCAGTTAGTGTTATTATCCATACATATCCATGACTATAGATCAAGGCAATGACACAAAACTCTCTGTTTTAGGCAAGTAATGCTTTTATATCTTCCGTCTTGTATCACTTACCTCAATCCGACACTTTATTTCGAAACAAATGACCCAAAAGTGACATAAAAATCGTGCATTGTGTTCTGGAGCTCATCAATAGCTGTACAGTACGTGGAATTGTCAGTTGTACATGATTTGCGGAGACCTTTTAGGAATTTTGCCAGAGATATTTTGTCTATGATAGTAGTCATTTCTTTAATACATAACTAAAGATAAAATGAAATTTGCCTTGAAAAAAAAGAAGCTATTGTAATATTCCCAAATCACAAATGAAAAAGAAGCCGTGGGCAATGACCGTGGGGAATATTTTTAACTCTGCTTGCTCATACTTGAATGATCTGCCTTTGCGGGATCATGGGAAAAAGATATAAATATCTAATTATAGTAAATTGAGAGGACATTCTGATGTTAAAGCAGTGGCCATTCTTCCAGGATAGGATTTATGTGTTTACTAAAAACAGATGTAAAAATACTAAATCTTATATATAAGTTATAACATGGTAATGGAATTACAAATGTTATTTTTAATATTTTAGGTATGTTTCAGGGTGACAGTGCCCTGTGACTGTTTTATAATTGTTTTCCTGTATTGTCTTTTTGTCACGGAGATGCCCAGTGATGACTACGGGAAGCCATGCATGTAGACAAGAATCAGACACAAGGACATCAACCAGCAGCAAGGAATGAAAAAGAGTGAAAAAGAGAATTTGAAAACAAATGCCAAAAAACTGAACCTAAATTAAATTAAATTTATCAAATTAAATGTCATTAGTATATAGTTTAAGTCTTCTTTAATATCCTCAGGATATCTGGTCTAAATATTGGCATTCTGATTCCAATCTTTTTACAAATCTATGAGAATAAAAAAAAGTCCCCATCCCACCTGTCATCATGTCATAGACATATTTCATGAGAATGGTCTGAGATGTGGTGAGATTTACCTGGAAGGTAAATCTGTTAGTTGCCTGGATGGATCTGCTTAATTACTTCTGACTCACAGATCCAGAACAAGCTTACCTTGATGAATGTCTGAATTTCTTATGTTAATACTTGGTTCATGTTAGTGACCCCCTAAAAGAGGGCATTGAAGACATATTAATGACAGCATGACAGTCAGAAAACAACATTGTCTTATGAAGAGGACAGTGTTCTGACTAATAGAAAAAGCCTTTTGTGTTTATTGAATGCTGACAGGTTGCCCTCTTCTATGAAAAACATATTGAAAATTGATTACTATTGAGGTATTAAAACCCCACTTCTCACAACTGAACCCATTTTACTATGACCAACTAAATGATTTCCAGACATTCTTCATCAACGTATCAAAATTCATATCAGTAGAAATGTTGTGCTTTCAATCAGAGACTATTCTTCAATCACATTTATTACCATTTTATTTTGAAAGCTGGTTCCATCTTGTATCTTTGAATTTTCCTTTGATATTCATCCTACTGTACATAACACCAATATTGACACAACCAACCCATCTAAATACAGCTATCACCTAGCGAAATCCAATTCACTTGCTTTTAATGAATCTACTGTACTGAAACTCAAGTCTGAACATTCTCTACTCTCCAAATCCCCTGAAGAAGCCCGACTGGGCGAAACGCATCGGGAAGGGAGAATTATGGGTATACACTATATATATTCAGTAAAATAGGTTCAGTACTTACATCCACTGTACCCAGTAGTATGTCTATACTTCTATATGTTTATATTCTTTATGGATCATAAATAAAGTTAGCTATTTTATCAGCTAATCACAGTGCCATTTACAAGCCTTTTGTTCTCTCTCCTACTATTAGTCTTAATACTATACTAGGCTTGGCACAAATAAGGTTCACCTGACGTTAATAGTTTGCTGTTTCCCAAGGTCCCAGAGTTGCAACAGCAAATGGGAGGAAATCTCTACAAAATCAGGAAAATTCCCAGTGTAGTAATTTGTCACATTTGTCTCCACTTTAATTTTTACTCTTGTTGTTCTGGGGACAAATATAACCTTTTTTATATTGTCCATCTCTCGTCTATACTTTATGTCTCAGAAATAATGGCAGTTAGAACAATTATAGAGGTGGATGTAGCCAGGCCATAGACAGCAAAAAAAAACTGACAAAAAGTTTAATATTTTCCATCTCTCTCCAAAACTAAAAAAAAGTTTTGGCTTTACACTCGATTTTGACAATATTTTATATGTAGCAACATCACCCAACTCATTTACAGAGAGTTTATTGCTTTTGACCACATTCATATTTTTATTCCACTTAATAAAGATTTTATCACTGACCTGGCACATTAGAGAGCCTCAAAAATGTGAGCACACGACCCCATTACATTTATTATAAAGTGCTACTTCACTTAAATATCCTGTTGAGAGCCAATGAAAAGCTAATTATAAATGGACAGATGTTATAGAAGGATTTTAAAATGAAATACATAAAAGCATAGTGCAAACAATAATGGTATTGCGTCAGTTGTTCCCAAGTTTCAGTTTTGCCAACACATACACTTTTTACATTTATATATCAACATATCCTTTATTCCTTTAGATATTGAGCTTTTAGGGTTAGAGACACCCCTCAAAATGCAGCACATAATTGCTGGATAAATGCTTTTTCATTATCTGCTATGTAGTTTAGACAGTATACTGTATGAGTGTAGAATCTGCATCACCAATCTCTGTACCCAACTATTGTATGTATGTTTCATATGTGCCTCTACAATTGTAAGACAATACAGAATAAGCTGCCATTATAATAAAATCATAATAATAATTGTAATTCCTGAAAAATTAAAACCTTTGACCAATGTTCCTAAATTACCCTATATACTCAAATATAAACCAATCCAAGGTACTCTATTTTACCTTAAAAAAAACAGGAAATTGCTTTGACTCTAGGGCACAAAATTTATCATTACTGCTAACATGCAAAACACTAATCAATTGAAATGCCAATAAAATATCTGTGAAAAAACATCCATGATGCATTTTACTTTTAACATTTATTTAAATGGCTAAACAATTAAAATCACATGGGTTCAGTCTGTAAAACTTTTTTTTTTCTCCATGTTACTAGGTAAAGTTTTTTGTTCTTTTGACTTAGTACTGATGGCTCACTTACTCCTAAATGATCTTTTCTGAAATGTTGTTGGTTACCAGTAGATGGGGATGTGCCCTAACAGTAACAAACTCATGTCTCAGATGGCAAGAGTTTGTTACACACTTTACATGAGGAACAGCGCCATCTACTGGTTTGATCTGAGAATAAACTGAATTTTTTTTTAATGCCATTTTGAGAGAAAAAACATCTAATTTTTTACTTGAGTATATAAACAATAATATATACGTATTAAAGCTAATGTTCCTTTAAAACAAAGGTTTAAACAGTCAAGTCTATATTTTCAAGCATACTAGGCTTCATGGCAAATGCCAGATTTACCAGATGACAGATGGGTCTTTGATTAAATGTAAGCTTTTTATATAAAGCGTGGTGTGTTATGCTTGTTATATTTCTATTTGTGTTCATTTGATGTACTTTGCATCCTTTATCATAAACCAGCATGTAATGTTAGTAAGCACCCTTCTGCATCTTCCTGCCTGCATTAAATCACTTGTTTTATTATGCTCCAGTTTTCTTAATTAATTTAATTAGCACAAGTATATTTACACGGCTGACTACAGTATATAAAAAAACTTATTAGGATTATTTAGTGGCTTGGGCGCAGTCAGCCTTTACTGGAAGCCAACGCTATTTCTTCCCTAGGGGGTTAAAAGATGCATAATTCAAAGATTTATGGAGAGAAGCCAAAGCCTGAGATGGGAAAACACAAATAAGGAAATTGTACAAGACTGCCGCATTGGCGATGCTTATCTGACTGATATACAAGGCAGAGGTTGCTTCTGATATATTCGCTACGGTGCCCATGAGTTCTTGTGTGCGTTAGGATAGATATTGTAAATATGGCATTTTCATGAGGCGCTTGCTGAGTAAATAGTATTGTTTAATGAAGAATCGCACAGAAGCCAAAAACCATCACTCTCAACAGCTTCAATCTAAATCTACATGCAAGGAGATAGAGTGTACGTCGGCATAACAGCTGCGCTGTAATCTGTATATGACGGGGTGTAAGAGTTGTATTAACACTGTGTGACATCCTCATGTAATATTTATTTATGAAATTTGCTCAGTGTATGATAGGTCATAAAATAAATATATCCAGCCGCTGTAACAACCGATGGGGTGAGTCATTGGGCCTGCGTTGGAAAATGGAAGCTGTTTTCTATACCAACCAATCAGGTTTACTTTTTATTCACATAGACAAAAGACAAGCAAACAAAAAACCCAAATAGAGTTTTTAGCCTCTAGCCAAAGAAATGCCGACAATTCGACTTTAAAGGTAACCAAGAGCTGTAGGATTTTATTTTGTCTTTATAAATGTAAAGTCAGAATATACTGTACATATCAAAACTCAAACATTTAGGAATTACTTAATTACTTACTGCATAAAAAAACTAGGAATAGTATTACTGGTGCATGAACTGATTGAATAATTGATTGATTTATGGAGGTATTGACTGGCTATTGAATATATCACAGCCTTTCAAAGTGGGTCTATTTATAAAGCAATGAATCTGACATTCACTGAAACATTTCCTGGTGTAGAATCTTCCAAGTGTTTTAATGGCAGTAGTTGATTCTCCATCAGGGAATTTTTCAGTGAATGTCAGATTCACTTCCTTATAAATAGACCCCAATCAGTTCTGAGTTATATCAACAATTCTCAACCATGGTTCCATGGACCCCCAAGGTTCCTCCAGTGGTTTCTAGATGTTCCTGAAACGGTTGGGTTCCCTAAACTGTGGCTTGCTTAGTTAGGACAAGAGTGTGAATAGTTGTGGTCATAGGTCTACGTGGATGTCTAAAGAGTGCCTGCTATTTTTGCAGTAAATATGATAGGGTATTCCGTGAACAACCCAATGACACCAGCCTAATAAAAAGTGAAGAAAAGGAGAGTTTGCATTTCTTTATATTTACCCAGATAGTAAAAGAGGAAGAAATTGAAGCTAAGTCACCATTTCACCTAAACACCTTCTTTGTGGGGTCTTCCTAGTACCACAGAGCCTCAGCGTTTAAATCCACCCATCTGCAATTTAATGTAGCATACCCCATTCATTACAGTGGATGGTCTATGGACTGTCATCTTGTTGATGGACCTGCACCTTCTACAACCTAACTTATAAGTGACATACAAAAAGACTGTGGGAAAGCTTAGCAACCAAAACCAAAGTTTTTATTACTGTGTTCTGTTTAGAGGGTTTTTCATTCTTTTTGATTGTGTGTCAGAAAGCTAGGGTAATACCAGTGATGACATTGATAGCAAATGCAATTTTAGAAGAGTGGGAAACTGTAAAGCTCCATACAGACTTTAAATATTCGGCACTGTAAATATACTTTCATGGTCATTTCCAATATCAGTAGAACAAATGACCACTTTACACACAGCTCTTCAGCTCTAGGGAGAGGGAATGGGGAGAACGAGCAGGAAGCACCCCGCTGCATCCTCCTCCCTAGAAAATGTTTGTCTCTGCTTGGTCGTTCAGTGGTCTGCCATGCTAAAAACCATCAGTGGAACACTGTACACATGCTAGATTTTTACCCAGGACACTGAAGATCATTCATCTCAAGAGACAAATACAGTATCTACCATGTGTATCCATCTTTAGTTTTTACGCTTTATCAAAACATTAGGCAAATATAAAAACACTGAAAAAAAGAGCCTCTGCTGTCTGTGCAGACAATTACACTAAATATAAAGAGACAACAGAATGAACAGCGACGTGACACTATCATTTTCCAGCTGCTCCATAATCTGATTGGTGGGTTTTGGAAGGGAGGTTCTTGACAAGGTTATGAAATGGGCAGTGCTTACCAACAGGTGTGTCTGGATCAGGGGTCAGCAACCTTTACTATAAAAAGAGCCATTTTGCCTCCTCTTCCACTAAAGAAAAATAGTCTGGAGCCGCAAAACATAACACATTTATAAACTTTTAAAAGTTTTAATACTTTTTTAATTTTACCTGTTACAACAAGTGTGCATGTGTAGGCCTACTTTGAATAAATTAAACACTGAACTATGCCCCTAGAAGCCTCCAGCTTCTAACGTATCATCCTGTTACATTAGCTGGAGGCTTCTAACGTAACA
>NC_092865.1:20319809-20344743 GCF_032062135.1 Pyxicephalus adspersus | reverse complement strand
CTACTAGAACCCCTGTTCGGACATATTTCTGTAAGTTACAGGTCTACAATTTAAAAAAAAAATTTCATGAAAAACAATGGATCACTTTTGGTACAGAAATCTAGACCTCAGTGTAACGCTCAGGTGGTTAAGGAAAAAAAAATTGGCAATTGGGATCTCTCTTAGATGGGAATTCCATTTCATTTGGAGTGATCACCAATTTTCTGTTTTGTCACAAGGAAAAGAAATGAAAGGGAAATCCTCAAGGGGAAACAAACAGCAAAAGAGAAGATTATATGTGTTTTAAACCTTTTGTACTCTCTCTGAGGTTGGCTCTATATATTGTACCTTGTGTTTATTGCCTCTTTTTGTCATGCAGGCATATACCACAGCAAGGTGGAGCATATCACAAAACATGCGTACATTGCCTTTCAAATGTTTCCATGCAGAACCCGTTGAGATATATTTTAGTGGTAACAGATTATGTGTCTAGAGTCACCCTCTATGGCATATAATATGTATTTAGAAAAAAAAAGCTACTAATTTATTACACAACCTTACCTGTCACACCAACAACTGTGGAGACCTTTCCTTCCTTGTCACCCCTTACAGCCCGAACACTGATGTCATAGGTTGTGCTTGGCCGTAACCCTGGGGGAAAAATGCCAACAATTATTACCCCATACATATCTGAAAATGGAATTACTATATTGTTGTTGTACGTTTCTTTGCTCATTTGCTGTTAACTCACACAACACAACAAAAGACACAAGATGGCATACAGAAAGCAAAGAGTGATTTTAGGTGTCATACAATAACAACACAATGTAGACTATTTATAAAGTAGGGAATCTGACATTCACTGAAACTTCCTTGGTGGAGAATCTGTTACTGCCATTAAAACACATGGGCATGGAATGTCAGATTCACTGCTATATAAAAAGACCCCAATGTGTATCACAGATTGCAGAGTTTATGAAGTTTTGCCTACAAATAAAAGTGATTCCAATGGATGGCATATTGTAAAGGCAACAACTAGCATATGATATATATACATATATATATATCAAAGGTCATTACAAATTCAAATGGAAAAAATAGGTGAAGATAATTGTTTGGGGTTTATACTTTACATTTTATCTATCAAGAGTTTAATATTAATGGACCTGAAAGCTTTTATAAAATGAATTTTAAATTTAATTTATGATTTTTAAAAGATTTGTTATTCCAAAGCCCAGAGCTTTACAAAATATAAAAGCTGGGCATACACCAACTACACAGATGGACAAAAGTGGGTTTTTGTTGTTTTTATTATATACATCTTTACCTGTATTTTTTTTCTTACCTATAATTTACCCTCAGGTGATTTGGGAGGATCTCATGTAAATCTATATAGGAAATTTTACAGTACTGACCTAAAAGAGTGCGTTTGGGAGACCAAGGATTGCCGCACCATCAGCCTGACATGTTTTCCTATGCAATCTCAAAAACAGGCTTATTGTTATTAACCTCATAAAACAGGCTCAGAGTAAAAGTGTTTTACAGAGCTATTTAATACCACAGAATTTGTGAAAATGCATTTAGAATTCAAGATCACTTCATATAAACAACAAGTTTAAAATAATCTGTAATTCTCAGTCTATGTGAGAAGTCATTTTTTATTATAGCTGATGAAGTGAGGTCAAACAGATGCAGAAATCTTCTTCAGATTTGTATTGTGCTGGATATATTTATTTCAACATCTCAAAACGTGTTGACGACGAGAGTGATTCCTCGATGAATAAACTAATTTATTCTGCAGAATTGTGTTTTCTTTTCTGTAGACGTTCCAATAGATGTGAAAGCATTAAATAAAAAATTATACTTATGAAGGGTAGGTTTATAAATATATTACAGGTTCCCCCACAAATTTAAGTGTATTTAAAGGCCAAACATTTTTTGAGTTCTGCATAGAGTTAGAAAAGTTTTTGTCAATCTCTTATATTCATTTAGTTCCATGTCCCCAGTGGAAAGATTGATCCTCTCTATTTGTGGTGGCCATTGTCACTGAGCCAGAAAGTGAGGTCAGATCCTAACGTTTTGAGTTGTCATTAGAGCAAGAGGTAAGGGAATATCCTTCAATTGGGACATTGATTTATTAGAGTAGCCAATAGACTTTAACTAGCTTCAATACATATGACATGACTATGGTAGGGACATTAACAAACTTTGTAAAGCTCTGCATAATATGCCAGTAACATACGCATTACACATACGACCCCCTTGCTCTAGTTTTAACCAAAGCAGTACATCAAAATACACAGAAGTTTTACAACTCTGCTATTTTGCAGATTCATTGTAAATACTGTATTAGGGTGCATTAGGGTTTTGTTCAGAGTAAATGGCACAATTCACATACATAACAAGATAACATTCAATACTGGTTTTCACGTGCAAAATGAGGTGCAGAGCCAGTCTAAATGACACAAAAGTGATGTGCACAGCTTCCTTTTTAGATTGCCTATCCCACCCAGGAACAGCAGAACATTTCTTTTCTCGCACAGTTCCATAATGCTTTTAATTGCAGAGCATGCTCAAGATGTTACCATAAAAATAATGACCATTTGTTTTCAGGTGTGCGCTTAAAGCTGTATACAGATTATACATTTTTTTAGCTGGAAATTAACTTTCTTGATTGTTTCAAGTGACAATACAAAAACACTGTTCTGTTCTATTGGGAGGGGAGGGTGGGATAGGGTAGGTAGCACAGGATATGAAAGTAGTCATCCACACTTGGTCATTCAGTGATCCACCACAGCAGATCACTAAATGATGTTGGGAGACCAATGTACACTTGCTAGATGATTACGATCATTTGACAACAATCATCTACCATCTGTATATAGCTAAAGACAACTGTAACCGATGTGGCCACAGCCAATGTTTTGTCAAACACATCCTCCCATGGACCCATCTTCATGTTGTAGTCCCTTAACCCCAACATTCTTCTAGTGCTTTTCTCTTTTATTATTATTATTACTACACAGTATTTATATATCTCCATCGTATTACGCAGCGCTGTAGAAAGTCCATAGTCATGTCACTAACTGTCCCTCAAAGGAGCTCACAATCTAATGTCCCTACTATAGTCATATGTCATTAATGCAGTATAAGATCAATTTAGGGGGAAGCCAATTAACCTAACTGCGTGTTTTTGGGATGTGGGAGCAAACCGGAGTACCCGGAGGAAACCCACGGAGACACGGGGAGAACCTGCAAACTCCATGCAGATAGTGTCCTGGCTGGGATTCGAACCTAGGCCCTAGCACTGCAAAGGCCGGAGTGGTAACCCCTGAGCCCACCGTGCTCATAAATTGGGCCTTCAGCTCTTTAAATTTAACAACTGTAAAAATAATGTTTCTCTAAGACATCTGTCTCTGCAAGTACAGAAATCTTTAGACAGTAGCCTGTGCATTAATTCCTAACTCCTTTGTTACCTTGAGGGCCAAAAATGCTCTGCTAACCTCTCAAAGATGTTCCCTGCATCTTGTGAACATATGGAAGCACTTAAACATAACTGCTACGGACAGACGTTACCAAATTGGGTATCTTTTGGCCTGTGTCAGAAGTCATGGAAAAAGCACTAACTCAACACAGAACATTGAAGCACTTTACAGTCACGTAACAAGAGACAATATCTGGGTAAAACAAGTGGCTAAAATAAGATTTATGCTTATTGTCGTCTAGGAACAATTTAATTGTACATTAGAATGGACTAATTGAGTCTCCAGATTTACTTAACCCATTACCATGAATGTTGTACATATATTTATTTTATGATATAGGATTTATTTTAAATTTAAAGGGTTTTTATATATTTTGAGTACTCAGGTCCCAAATATAAACCACAGATTGCTGGAAAAATATAGGATATCATTTTTGTACTAGAAAGGGCACTTTTGCTAAGTCTGCCATAATGTTCAAATATGCCCAACAGGTTATGGCTAAACCCTGAGGGCAGGCGGCAGAGTTTACATCAATTTAAAGGAATGTAAAAGATGGAATCTGAGATGTGCCATTAGGTAAGTATACTAAAGCCCTGTACAGACGTCAGATTCCTGTCACTGGAAATGCTTTCAATAAAAGAGAAAAAAAACATGTACACACATAGCTGTTTTGCTCTATTAAGTGGAGAGGGGAGAAGACAAGCAAACAGCACCCCACTGACCCCTTCTTGACAGCAGTCATTCCACTTGATCATTCATTGATCCATCAAAGCAGATTGATGAACAACATCAGGGGATTGCTCTACACATGTACAATCATACGATTACAACCATCCATCTAAAGCGATCATCATCTAGTGCAGTGTTTCTCAATCAGGCTTCTTTATAACTCCAAGGACACCAATGATCTTTAAGGCCATCTGTAAAGATGATATTCTTTCCAAAGGCATCATTCTTCCTACTGATCACCAGGCTAATGTAATGTGAGCTGTGGATATAATAATTATCGCAGGGGTTCCCGAAGATATGAAAGTTATTTCAAGGTTTCTTAAAGTGGTGCTTAAAGTATACCTGTAGATCTCTCATGGAGCCACTTGATAATAAATAGATATGAGTTCCATATGGTGTAGTTTATGCTGTTTATTTACTATGGTTGAGCTCCCAGTTGTGTTTACATTGTAGCATTTTAGGAGTCATTCTTCCAACTGACCACCACAATATTAAACTGTGAGCTGTGGATATAGTAATTATAGAAGGGCTTCTCTAAGATATGAAAGTTGTTTCAAGGGTTCCTTCATGTTAAAAAAAGGTCAAGAAACACTGCTCTATTGTGTGTAGCTTTATCATGACCTACCATGACATGTGCAATGAGCAGGATCTATGTTTAAGCTGACCTTGCACCTGTTCTTATATGGGAAGAGATCTTTTATCCTAACAATATTGCCAATTAGAAACACATGTACCATTGTTGGCAAATGAAAATTCCCTCTTTTGTTCAAATCTTTATTGCCCAACACTTTTGTGTGCCCATCTCCTATGTTACAGCTGTATCCCTGCTGCCCTGATAACATTCCTGCACTTTTAGCTCTTACAATTAGCAGAAACTGTTCTAGTTACAAATACTTTATATACGTAATGACGAAACGTGCTTCAACTATCTGCTATCATACGATACTGCCAAAAGTGGTTAACCAGATCACTGTAAAAATGGCCAAACCTAAGCGTGCATTTTGTAACAGAATATTACCTATCAACTCCTAGCACTTAGTCTGTTCAGCTTTTGCTTCTCTGAAGCTTGAATCTGTCAGTTTCTATTTTTTCCACATTCTCGCTCTTCTGCTGTACAGAAGAATTACCTGCTTTGAACATCTTTCAAGCTGCGATAGATTAAAGTGTTTTTTAAAGTATACCTGTAGATCTCTCAAGTCTCCCATGGAGCCTCTTGATAATTAAAAGATATGAGTTCCATATGGTGTAGTTTATGCTGTTCATTTACTATGGTTGAGCTCCCTGTCGTGTTTACATTTGTCCTACATGTTGGTGGATAGACGTCGCAAGGAAATGGTGAGATTAATTTACAAAAGAAGTTTAAGATGTTCACTTAGAAAAGTGAATTATCACTCTGCAAAACATAGTTTATTTAGTTTAGTGAATGTGGTGATAATTCACATTGCAAGGCTACTCAAGCATGTTAAAAAAATAAAAAGAACAGGGTATTCTTTAGCACACTCATATTACAGTGAACATACTCCAGTGTCTGTTTTGCCTTAATCAGAGAATTTATCAGCTAAAATATCCAATGTTAAATTGTTGTCTGTTTTAAATGAACAAAAGATCAGTTTTGTGAGTGACTTCTACAGCTTTAGAGCTCAACATATTAAATGGATGATTTCAATGGTACTGATAGCAATAGTTCTTGATGCTTTATATTTTACATCTCCTCTATAGGTAAATTTCCCAAACAAATGAAAATGGCATTTGCAGAACACTTTCCATATACTACATATGTTTGGAGCAGTTAGAAGGGTAAACAGGTGTCCTGTCTCTAGAATTATGTTTGGTCTTACAAGGATAAGACGTTATTCCTGCTGCTACTGACAGTGAGGCCACCAAAATGATTTTGTCTAGTACTGGTATTTGCCAAAATAAAGAGGCAATCCAAAATTAATTTTGTCATAAAAAACAGAATTTTAAATGGGAATGGCTGTTCAATTTAAAACTATAAATGATAGGATTTACTTTTCTTTTAGTAAACTTCCATGTCCTGCGTGTTTTGTCTCCTAAATTGGGGTCACTCACAATCTATTTAAAACAAAACCTTTTGTTTAATAAAGTTAATCTGCATACAGATGTTTGATAAATATTGTTAGCAATTAACGATTCTAGGATGCAAGATTCCATACATATAAGAACTGTCCTCACTACAGATGCAATCATGAGGACACCATGGATTTGTCAACTGACTACTGACGGTGCATGTGTGGTTCTGTGCATAATCACTTGCTGTTTAGCATCAACTTATACAAGCTTGTAAATAAATGATATTTGCCTAAATAAATCCACCATGCAGTAGCACTATGGTACCCATGGTCATAATAAGTGCTATTTTTTTACATCAATGGCTGGTATGGATGAATATCTGAGGATAGATTTGTTTGTTTTAAACAACATTTAACTGGCATATTTGCAAGTTGACAATAGTTATTTAACTTTATTTAATCTTTATTTTTAACTTTATTTCAAACTTTATTTATCTTAATGATGTTTTTAAATTAAAAAACCCTCCTTGATGACTGACCTTTAATGATATAGCTGGTTTTGGGATCTTTGCTCTGAGCTACTTGCACCTCTGTCTCAGCTCCACCTGGCTGGGCTGCATAGGTCAGTTTGAAGTAGTCCGCTCTCACTTCGGGATTCTCCCACTCCACCTCCAAAGAGTCTTCTGTCTCTTCTGTCACCCACAGGGTTCCTAGTTGTACATCATCTGAAAAAAAGACACCCCATGAGTGTATGCCATTATATTATCCATAGGTGTAGTAAACCCTGTGAATTTAGAGGCCTTAGATACTTTACAACTGCATCATTACAAGTTTCTCTTTTTAGATTATGAATTTTTTTTTTTTCATGTGAGATGTATACATTCATTGGCATTCATCACTAATTCACAATACAAATGAGTAAACTGATTCACAGATTAGATGAATTTCTATTATACTCAAATTTATCATTTTTAAATAAAAATCACTTGAATTCATATATTCTACACAGATTTGACAGATCTCTATGTACACATACAAGTGAAATAAATCTGAAAAAGAGAACCTAAACTGTATCTGTGCAGGGGTTGTCCAATCTCTAGCCACTATAGGGTAACCCATCTTTTCTTACTTGTTCTTCCTTGAAGTTCGGCAGGCTCGCTGGTCACACTGTTCTTCACCTGATACATAAGTATCTTGTACAATGTGCTGGGGTTCAGACCTCCGATCTGATAATAGTCTTGGTTTGCAGAAACTTTAATTTGCCTTTTCTGACTTTCATCATCAAATGGATAGTAAGTGATGTAGTAAAAATCCACTTCCAACAGCTGTTCCCAGGCAATGTTCAGAGAATCTTCTGTAGTGCTGATAAGACGCAAGTTCTGCACAGCCAAAACTAATAATATTAGAACAAATTAAAATTAGGATTAGCTGATGCATTGCCCCTTTCACAATTTTCACCATTTATGGAGTACTTGAGATGAGTTATAGTTTAAACAAAGCAGAGTAAGGTTAAGGTGCTTTCACAATATTATAGGGGTGTGGACAGGATGAGGCACATCAAAAGGCAAGAAATGTGCCTGATTAGGCCAATGGATGGAACACATGAGGCACAAGGAAAATTTGGCGATTGGTTCCTAAATACATGGTTTTTAACATGTGTTCTGTAAAAAAAAATTATAGTTCCTTGTCTGTAAACCATTGCTTACCTTCTGAACATGATTCTCCAAAAAATCCCTCCTCGCAGAAGCACTGGCCACCATCACAGCGCCCATTTTCACCGCAACTGATGACACAGTCCACCTCATGGCAGGTAGGTCCTAGGTAGCCCACATTGCACACACAGACACCATTAACACATTTGCCATTTTCTCCACAGGGTGGGATGCAGATTTTTTCAGAACAGTTGGGTCCTTCCCAGCCCTCATCACAGATACAAGCACCAGTAGTCAAGTCATATCTGCCATTCCCACTGCAAAGACTAGCGATTTCTAAAAGGGTAAAGATAATAAAATAAAGTAGTTATGACAAGTTTTTTTATAGTTGTTTTTACACAGTTGGAGATTGATAACTTGTATTTAATAGGAGGCACACACCCGCAGTTTTACATTTTCATTATAAAACACCTACACATTAACTTCAAATGGAGGCGGTTAGTGTAGTCATAGTCATGGCTGCTGTTGCCAAATTGATTTTTACAGTTGCAATCTTTAAAGTATTGCTCTAACCAAAAACCCTTTTTTAGTTATGGATTAAGTGGGGAAAGTTTTTATTGTTGGCTTTGGAAAGATTTCACAGCACCTGTCTCTAAAGACTTGCTAGAATATAAATGGAAATCTCCTCATAAAGGGTAGAAAACCACATCTCTAACAGTTGTTACTGAAGCTAGTGGCCAATTGTAAGATATTGGTTCTACTTATGTTCTGGTAGCTAAAGCAACAGTTTGGTTTTCCCATCATTTTCTCTACTGGGTAAAATGGTCCCCAGAGCAGATATTAGGGATAGATTACCTCCTTGAGGTCAGAAACCTTTCCACACTTTATTTTTTACATAGCAAAATAGTTTTTGGTGATGGTATATGTCAACCAAAGTATTCGGATTTAAGTAAATTGAGTTAGCCAGCTTTCTGATAGAAGCACATGCATTACAAGCTCACTGGCTGGTTTTACTTGTGGCTTGACTTTACTACTTTACCTTTATGGATAGAATTAAAATTACAAAATGTAATTTTTAAAAAGAAATCTTAACAACTACAAAACTAATTCCACAAATACATCCATGCGGAACCAGATAAGATTAATTATACTAATGTATGCATCATTTGCATGGGGAACATCAAAACCAAACCTTGTGCTTTTGTTCACAAGGAAAAGAAAAAATATCTGATGCTCGGGCAGAAGCGTTTGATGCGAAGGTACAAAGCAGCAGAATATGCTGGAAATTGTCCGTATTATACTGCAGACATCTGGAGATGGTAAAAATCAGGACCGGCTTTAGATTTAGGAAGCACTAAAGATTTAAACAGACATTGTAATTTTTTGACCTATCTTTAAAGTCATCCACTGGGGAAGCTAGATCAATGGCACTGTACAGTGCTCATGCCCATGAGCCTGCGTTCTGTCGGGGAACATGGTGTGCGGCTCTGGCAGGTGTGACCCGCCAGCGGGGTCCTTCCCCTGACCCCGCTCAGGAGTGCACTGGCCAGAGCCACGGACCACTAAAATTTTCTTGCGTACCACCGGTTGGCAACCTCTGCCTTAAACGATGAATAGTATGTGACTCTCAGGTCAGTTTAGGTGACACCAAGAATCTTTTTGGCTGTAAGGATGACATTCTTCCCATTGTCCGGCAATGTAAGAAGAATTCCTCCTACTGACACCAGCCTAATGTACTCTGAGCTGTGGATATAGTAATTATAGCAGGGGTTCTCTAAAGACATGAAAGCTATTTCAAGGGTACCCCCATGTTATAAAGGTTCAGGAACCCTGGTTTAGACATTAGTGTCCCATAAAGGAAAGGCAGTGGTACATTTAGTAATGTACCATTTTTTTAGGCTCAGTATTGAAGTAAAGGCAAACCTTTAAAAATAATTTGAATAGAGTGGTGGTCAGGTTTTTGCTGTATGTGTAGCCGTTAGGGAGATTCAATCTCTCTAATTGTCCTGAACACCAATGTTGTGAGAATGAAAATGAGAGAAATCCAAAAAGTTTAAGTTGCCATGAGAACAGGAATAAAAGGGAAATCTTGCAGTGGGGACATTTATTCATGCAACTGCTGTCCTCTCACTTACTTTTTAAGATAAACCTGACAGTGGTGTTAACCCTCTTGTACTCGGTCCAAAATTCAATTTAAGGTTTTTGATTTACTTCAGGCTGAACTCCAGGCAGGTTTTAAAAATATACAAATTATTTTAGTGTTGTATTCAGTATTGCAAAGCATTTCTTGTAATGCAATCAGGTAAGTACCTGAATTTGACTTTATTTAAGCCTCTTTCAATACCCTGCACAGAGAAGGGTGCTCTGATAAGAGGAAGGAGTGACAGGGAAATCGGCTCATCAGTTTGCTGTTTCTCTTTTCCCTGTCCAATCACAGGCTGGGGACGAGACCTATGGGTGATATTTACCTACAATAGAGTAGGGGGCTACTTCTATGGCACACAAAACAGCCCTGTCTATATGAGAACTGGGTGGACAGAAATGCAAGTCATTTGATGAGTAAAACAGCTCCCTTATGTATTTTATATTTTTGCTTTTAGCTGTTTAGCTGCCTGGAGTTCAAATTTTATAGAAGCAGTTTATGTTTCTGACAAAGTTTCTTACCAATGGAACAGTCATCTCCAATAAAGCCCTCATCACAGACACAGACGCCATTAACGCAGCGCCCATTTGGTCGACAGTCAACAGCGCATTTTTTTTCTTTGCAGTCTACACCGGTGTATCCCTCTTCACACTGACACACTCCATCGACACATTTACCGTGGGGGCTGCAGTCAACAGGGCACTTCTTCTTTCTGCATGCAGGGCCTGTGTATGGTTCTGTGCAAACACAGACACCATTCACACAAGTTCCAAACTTGCCGCAGTCATAGGCACACTTTTTAATGCTACAGTCATCCCCAGTAAAGCCTTCTGCACACTGGCAGACACCATCGATACACACGCCATTTCCTCCACAATTGCCTGGGCAGCTTCTCTTGGAACAGTTGGGTCCTTCCCAGCCTTCATCACACTGGCAGATACCCAGTTCAGGTACATATTTTCCATGTCCATTGCATTTACCTGAAAAACATGGAAAAAGGAGTAAGTAAACCTTGGGTTCTTTGTATTCTATTTTATTTTTTCAAAAGGAACCTAACTAACTTTGGAAATCGTGACCACAAAAGCACCCAGAAGGCAAGTGACTAGTCACCAGCACGGCCTGCGATCTCCCTGATCTTTTCCCTATTACTGACTTACCATGCCTTGTCCCCCTCTGTATCTCGGTGTGGTGGTGGCTATCTTCATAAGGGAAGGGTTTTGTTTCCTGATATCTGTGGGTTTTCATCAAAGAGAACACCGAACAACACTATAGCTGCAAGCAGCAGTGCCGTAGATGATTCCAAACTGCAAATATTTATCTATAGAGAACAGGGGTGCCTAGGTACACCAGGGCACTGGGGTGCCAAGAGGTTCTCCATTTTTCTGGAGGAAATAACAGCAAAATGTAGAAGTTTTCACTGAACAGCTTGGGCACAAATTCACATTACTTGGGGTTCATGTTAATATAGCAAATCTTCACTTTTTAAGTTCAGGTCCAATAAGTTAGGTGCTTTGCTCTAAATGTTTGCTCTGTATGTTTTTGTGCAATGCAATGCAAAGAAAATTTTCCAAAGTACCTTAAGCTAGGGAAGGTGCAGATGGGCAGTGAAGCTTTGAGCTGCAAAATGATCTTGAGCTGTAGAAGGACGGCTGGTCAGTGACATTGTGTTTTTTAAATTTCCGAATACTATTTAAATCCATCAAAATCTTGCTCATGTAAGAAATTACGACTGCCTTTGTGGTCAATCCTTGGATTTCAGTTCAGCATGCCTGGCCAATAGGGTATATCAAATCCCACCAGCATTGGTGCCACTGCCTGTATTTGCTTAATACAGTTGAAAGTATCTCATAGGTCTGCGCCCTGACTTCTAAGTGTCAATAGCAGGGCATGGGATCAACCATGAGATCAAGTCATTGCTCATCCAATGTCCCATCCTGCTTTGGATAACCAACATCAAAAACTGACTAACTGCAAAGAGCAAGGCTCTGACTTTCTTTAGTACTGGTTTATAACCCTATTTTACTAGTTCTTATGGGGCAACCACAACATATCTGGACTTTGAGTTATACAAACAGTTTTATCAAAGAAATGTTTGTGCTGCCTTTCATAGAAATGCATTATTATGTAGTTCAATGGACATGTTCACGTTCTCTGCAGGCTATTTTAAATGGACATTTTATTGTGCTATGCCTTCAAACAGAAAAAAAGGAGAGAACATAAAATGACAAAAAAAAAAAAACTTTGAAAATTGCTACCTATCTGTGATTCATTTTCAATGCAGTTTCTAAATATATAGAACTATTACGCTTGCCTATTGTCAGTATAATTTCTTCCAAAAATTCAATTCCGTCAGCAGGTTAGCAAAGGTGATTGTGAGATAATTATGAAAGGGATGAAGAACAAGTGTAGATAATTACGATGTATTGCTAACACCTGTATTTCAAGTACGTCTAAGATTCTTTTGCATCGCGAAGAATCTACTGCAGGGGGTCAGCTAAACTCTGTTAAATAAAATCTATTAAAATTCATCTGTTTAAAGATTTGTAACTGAAAGATATATTCAAGAAAACACGTATCTTTAATTACATCTTGTACCATACCAGTTTACTTGGTAAATTCAGTAACTCAGGCTTGTTGAGTAACAGTAATGGTGCTTGACATGAATTTGCTACACAAGTTTATTTGTGGAATTTTTATTGTCTCAGATAAAAGAAGAATTTTATGGCTAATAATGCATTATCTATCAGTTCGAGGAGGGATTTAATGTGAGTGTCTGAAAGATTTATTTAGGCCTACAGATAACTATGCTGAGCTTTTCTCAATGCAGTTTTTTCAGGTCCAAAATGCCATCTTGTGGCAGGTTGTGGCAATGCAACAGAACAAGGGCCACTTTGTTTTGGTGTAGGATAATGCATTTTGATAATCACTGCATGCAGCATTCAATGTTCATTAAGCAGAGATGTCAGGAAGCCCAGGGTTAGCGGTGAGATAATGAAAAGATCTGTTTTTTCTTTTTTCAACAATGCAGTAATAAAATAAAATATTAGGCAGTACCTCTTCATGTTCCTCTCTGATTCAGCTAACATGTTATATCAGGCTGGTCATCAACTTAAGCTTTATTTAAAAAGCAGCATTGAGATTTGTGAAAAATCAGACTGGCTGCCCATAGGCCAGTCTTGGAAAGCCAGGCCTGGAGTGTATGGGACATAGAGGATGGCCTGCATGCCTGGGGTGGGCAGGTAGCTAGCAGAAAAGGGTTAAGGTTTTAGGGGGGACGAAGTAATGTTCTAGGAGGGGAGGGTTGGAGGTGATGTAAGGTTAGGGGAGGGGTAAATGGTATAAAGTCAGTGGGTAATGAAGGGGCGGTTGATCGTTAGAAGTGCAGTTCGAAGAAAGATTCCCATCCTCCCAACCAGATAGCAAGAGGGATTTAAAGCAGTGAGGTCCTTGGGGGGTAGTTGATTTTTTTGGTGGGGTATCAGTGGTGGTGGAAGATCCATCTTGGGTATTAATAATTGTGATTGGATTGTTTGCGGGTGAGGACTGTATATTATTGGGGATATTGTTCCTGAGCTGGGGGTTTACGGCTGGGAACATAAATATCCTGATGGTGCAGATCCAAAATGAGGGGGTTAGTGCATGGGAAGAGAGCCCTCAAGGACGAGTTATTGTTAAGGGATAAAAAAGCTTGAAGGGGAATTGTTGGTATTAATATTGTTGATGTATTTTATTGTATGGTTATATATATATAAATTTGGATAAATATGGTTTAAATGGCTAATGTTATTTATTATTATTATTATTATTATTAATAAACAGGATTTATATAGCGCCAACATATTACGCGGCGCTGTACATTAAATAGGGTTTGCAAATGACAGACTAATACAGATAGTGATACAGGAGGAGAGGACCCTGCCCCAAAGAGCTTACAATCTAGTTATTTATAGGTTATTTATATTTGTAATAAAAGGCCTACAGACCATTAAACCAACCTTCTGGGGATGGATATTACAGAACTACAAAAAGAATCAGGGTCAGAATGTATACACCTTTCCCCTAGACTAACATTATTGTACCCCAAATAAATGGGTAGTCTTAGCTACACTAATAAAACCAGAAATGATAGCCCAACAAGCACAATAAGACCATAATACGGGAATCTGAAACAGACAGTTTTCACTATCCGCATTATCTGCATTTGGAACCAATACTTACAGGCAACAGTCATGACCAGTCATCTAAACCTGTGTTCCTCCAAAGGCTGACAGGGTTCCTTGAACAAAGTTGGGGGGCTAACACAACTTGGTTGAGCCAACTTCATGACTCTAATGATGTTTTTTTTTGTGGTATGGTATTGTAACCACCCATGTAAGGGAGCATTCTTTTAAAACCCACAAGTTTAAGGGTCTGGCCCCCGATAAATTGGTTTCAGAATGGGGTTTCCATGGAATCTGAACATTTTTTGAAGTGGTTCCTCCAGAGCAAAAAGGTTGAGAAAGGCAGGCCATGCCCGAATACATTTTAGAAAGCTTTAAGAGAGCTAAATAAATCAATGCCATTGATCACCCTGGGCTATTATATGCCAACTCTGCATTGGTATATAAATTGAGACTGGAGAAGAAATGTGTCATCAATGTATCTATTACAGTTGTGGTGTAAGGCTGTACCAGAAAGAAAATAGCAAAAAGGCAGTCTAAACCCTGTTAGTCCTCCAAACCAGTATTTTCACCCTTAATGGCATCAAGCATTATTCATAGCTTGCACTTACAGTAGTACCTCCAGTGCCTATACTACTATGAGCACCATTTCTGCCTGCAAGGCTTGTAATTTCAGCTCTTTTTGCATTGTCTGAGGTCCCACCCTTGCCCACTTCACCAGCAATTCTGCCCCTGCTAAGAGGAAAACCATACTACTGATTCAGAGTGATTAAACCATTAGTTACCTGCTCCACAACAGCCATCATAGCTTTCCTTCAATTCAGATATCTCTGATTCATATTTCTCCTTCATCTCAATGAAGTCTGCTTCCAATGCCTGGAGCCGGGCCAGGAGGTCCTTTAATAGTGAGTTTTTCTCACAGTCTGCACCTGGGTTCTGGAGCTGAAGATGATGCCGAAACACAAGATTATTTTTGTCTGATTGTACAGTTTGTAGCTGCTCATTGTCTTCCCCAGGAACACTGTAGATATGGGTGATTGTGAGTCCTTGCTGGCTGCTGCATTCTCCATCTTCTGTGGGTTTGATGGCAGCTGCTGAAGTTAGAAGATGGTAGGGGTAGCAGAGAAGGAGGCACTGAACCAAAACGCCCCACAGGGTCAAGAGCTCCATTTTGGGTCAGCTGTAGGAGCTCTGTTTACAAAATAAAAATAAAATTATTATAGTATTATATTTAGAATAATATTTCCTAAATGATTCTTTGATTGGATGCATTTGCTTGTTTATTAGCATTTTAAATTTATGCTTGCAGTGTTTCATTTTCATTTACAGATTTGTACCTTTTGCCAGTGGTTAGTGGAAGTAATTACATCACACATCAGCATCTTTTTTAAAATATGCTCAAGATAGATTTATTTGTATTGCTTTATATCAAATAATTCATTTATCTGTTTTACTCAATTTACACACCTGCATAAAAAATGGTTCATATAAGCACTGCCTGGCAAACACTGCAGAGGATGCATGCAAAGGAAAAGTCTGAGCCCTATTCTGATACTGATCATTTTTGCTTCACACACCAACATGTGCACTTGTCCCATAATGCCATCTGTCTTTTATTCTAGTTCTAAGCCCTTCCAATCCTTAGAAGGCAACTGTGCCCTTGTTGGTATTAGTAGTATCTCTTGTATCTTCTCCTGTGATGCTTCCAGCAGTAATGACCCCAGCTACATATGAGTTTACCAGTCTTCTTAAAGAAAGAGTCAAACCTGATCTATCATATTCACAAATATCTGCAAACACTGCCTGACAAAGGTTTCTTTGGACTCCAGAAGCAAAATTAGTAGCCCTAGGAAAGTTAATGCAGCAACCTCAAACTCATTTAGTGACTACTAAAGAGTGAAACAGAACCAGTGTGTATTTTCTATTGATTAGATGGACAGGTGGCATTTTATGGTGATGACATAATTACACTGATGCATTATTTTACTCACCCATTAAGGAAGTTGTATACTTTATTGCTGGGGTAAATGGCTTAGTGTCTTAAGTCACATGTTGTCAGTCACTCCTCAAACAGGGAAACCTCTAATAAAAGTAGTTTGTTGGGGATCCATAGAAGTGCTTTTAAAGCATGCTTAGGAACCGGTAAGGGTTGTAAAAGCTCTCTTGATCAGTACTTGGTACCCATACATGAACTTAAGAGTCTCCTTATGTAATCATGATGTGACCCTGTTATTTTAATCTGGGATACATGATATATCAATTTTGTAAATGAAGTAATGATTTATAGAAGAAAGTTTTCTGATATGGAAATGTATTGAAAGTTCCTTTAAAAAGTCTTCCCTCTATGAAGTATAGTTATTCTGGGACTAGCGTCATTTATTTAATCACATATTGTTATCTACATTGAGCTCCCTTTAACAGTTTCCATTAGGGACTACTTAAACACATCAAATTTCTAATGTGTAATCAGAAGGTTCTAATTTCAGACATTTCGATACATAATAAGATATGTACAGAGGACAATATAGTTCAAAATCAGTACAGTCCACATATACTCACAAAAATTCACAAAGTCACAAATTTTAGTGATAGTCTATTGAAAAGTACTAAAATAGGAATGAGGTACAATCCATGTGCTGTGCTACTAAAAACAAAACGCAGCAGCACTGATGCATTTGGACAAGTCATACGGAAAATAAAGGAAGAGATTGATAGTAAAAGTGTTTGCAATGCAGACCCAATAATTATTAGTGCCGTCGAAGTGCCATCAAAGCTCCACGCTCCTGCACCTAATAAAGGGACAATATTTTATCTTGATCATAGGGACCTGGCCTGATAGAGTACTATGTGCTTCCAGTGTAAGCGTAAAAGTTGTAGGAGACATCAGGAGAACATGTGTGTGGCAATGCCTGATCAGACACGCACTATGGAAAATCAGGAACATAGACAGAGGAATGTGGCCTATAGCTTCTTATGGTTACCATGAATTTATGTGCCATAAATGACACCACATGTGAAGCACATCACATTTATGTTTTTTTGTGTTCTGTGTAATATAAGGTACATTTCCATTGGAACTGAGAATTCAAGCAAGTTACAGAATATGGTAACTAAAAATAAGGAGCTCATATACCTTGTTGTATAAAATGTTATTTTTCTTTGGCTGGCCAAATTTTGTAAATGCTTTCACTGACCCAGAAACAGCTTGCTGTAAGTTGAAAATCTTAATTTAGAAAAGAATTGAGGGCATTGCATTGAAATGGTAGGTCAGAGGTGAGCAATGTTAGCCTACACATATCTACAGCTGCAAAGTTCTCCGTCAATAAAACATGTACAGCCGGAAAATGTAGGCTTTCAATACCGGACCTTGCTTCCTAAAAATGCCATTTACATGTCTTCCAAGCTGATTCAGCTGCCTGAACATTACATTATACATTACTGACCTAGAATAAGCATACTCATAAGGGGTTTGAACCTTGCTTTAACATCAGCTTCCACTGGGCAAATGACTTATTACATTTTTAGAATAGAGTCAGTCAGCAATGGCAGCCAATATGTTCTTCTCAGGTTTCTGAAGCACATATTCAACTATAAAATTTTATTTAGTTTTGGATAACAAAGATTTCATAATCTGTCCAGGTTTTATTGCTCCATAGTTACATACAATATATTATTCATTTGTAGTATTCATTCCAAATAAAAAGCAGAACCCAAACAACATTTTTCAACAGGTACAACAAAATCCCCCCATTCATCAAGGCTGAAGGTATTAGATGGACTTAAAACAGGACTCTGTTTAGGTTGATTAAGAAAAGAGGTGACCAAAGCATTATAATGGATAAGCAGCTTGTGAAGTGGCATACTGATGTTTGATTTCTGTCTGCGCCCTACTCATCTTTTATCCAAATTTAACATGAACGCTGCTTAAAATAGGAATATGTTTTTGGCAAAGAGAATGTTTTTGGATAAAGAGAATGAACTTTTTAAGACATTCTGTGCCATCCTGTCCCAATGAGAATCACATCCCTCATTTTTTCTATAAATGTCATAAAATCCAACAGTGAAATTAAAATTTTCTGACAGGGTCGCTGATATAGATTTTTAACTTTTTGCCCTATTTGTTTTTATGTACCTGTTAGTATTTTAAGCAGAAGTCCATGCAAAAACAAGAAGATAAAAATGAATAATCAATAAAAGATACAATGTAGCTTTTATTGCAACAATAAATTCAATTTTAGAGATTTCCCACATTGTGTTTTTCTGCCACAACATGCCCTCAGGCTGGGGCAGTGTCATTCAAACTACCCCAGTCTGTAACTGGCCAGTGAGAAGAAATGGTGAGTTCATCTATCACATCACATTCCAGCCCAGCTCATTAAGGACTGAAAGCAATGGGCTAACAAACCCATAGCAGCCCTTTTGCTATGGAAAACGGGATGGAAGCTGGCCATATAGGGGAGAATGTTGAAGAATTAAAACATAGAAAATCTGTGTGCATGTGAAGATAACCAATTCAGTACGGAATGTGTCAGGAAACGTTTATCAGGCTGGCAATTTTGTGGTGTGCATCACTGCAATATCCCACACCAGCTATTTTGTCCAGCAATGTCACTTTCAGCAGCCAGGAGAATAAAGAAATAAAGCTGCAGCCCCTGCTTCCCTTTAGCCGTGCAGCCTGGTGTATTTTATCGGCATCCCCAGCACATACTCTGAGGCTGTGCACAGCTGAAGGGGATTTTAGAGGCTGATCAGTTCCTGACTTTATCCCGCGCTGCCATTGGCTACTTTATATCTTCTACTTTATAGCCTCCCTGCTCCCAGGCCCCAGTGCCTATTGTAGTGTTAAGCTAAGCTAACTTGCTGTTGGTGTGTGAATTTGTGTGATTTACTGTTGCTGACCTTGCCTGTTTCTGACCCTGTGAGTTTATGCTGCCTTGTCTGACCTTTTGCTTGTGACCCCGACCCTGCTTATGTTTTACCCATGTGTACCTCCTCTGGTGGACGGATTTCATGTGAATGGCCTTGGCTCTGTATTCTGGACTTGTATCTGCTGGAATCTTGGTGCTGCTTTGTTTGTGGGCTCCTGGTCCTCTGCCAGCCCTTCCAAAGTCATCATCCCTTGTGCACCAAGTCCTGGGGGCAAAGCAACCATTCTTCAGAGGCTGAGCGGGGGCTTGCTTTAGGTCAAGATTGCTGAGTTAGATTGGGGGACTGGTGTCTGGTGAGTAGTCTTGCTGGACCAGGGCCTTACATACAGTGTGAGACTTCAGAACTATTATTTGTAGTCACAGATCCCATTTTCCTAATGTGCGGTAAGGAGAATTTGCTTAGCTTTAGCTGTCTTAGTCAGTTAGGGTTTTCAACAAAATGGGGCCCTGAGCAAATATTTTAGCCCCAAAATACACAGTGAGACCCCAAATACACATTTTTTCAGTTATCTGAATTCCTGTCATTATGTCATTTGAAGACTCAGAGAAGGAAGGGACCCTGAAGATTTGCCCGGTTTTCCCTACTGTAAAACTGCCGGTAGTCTTAGTAGTGTACGTGTATTGCCCCCAGAGCTTCCGGCCATCTTTGCTAGTATGACAGTTAACCCTATCGGAATAATAAATTCGTCCTCACACCTCAAAAATCCCAGAGTATCCTCAGTTAAAAAAAAACTGACAGCTGTTCCTAGTTCTGCAAAGCAAACCACTGTTTAAAAAAGTCTGCATTAGGGTTGTAGAGTAATTGTGTGAACGAGTGCTCAGAATTATGTCAAATTATAAAATATTGTGTTGGTCATTATTATTACAACTCTTGATTTTTCTGTTTTACTAATTACTGTACCATTACTATACCAGCACATGCTTGCTGTAGGAAGGGTGAAAATAATTTACAATGAGGACCTAAGATCTCAGATGCTGATAAAGGACTGCTGGGATAATGAGAATATTAAATCAGGTACCTAATGACGTATTAATGAATACAAAATATAGGATGTATAACAGAATACAATATTGTGTGTCTTTTAATACCTGCCTTGAGTTAACTGGTATGTTATAGTTTTCTCTTCTTTGCAATTGCAGAGTTTCTAATTAGCAACTACTACGTCCGGGCTATGTCTTGTACCCATCGCCCTCCCTACATCATGGATACTGACAGCACATGCCATGCACAACAGCAGGATGCCAGGAGGTGAATCGCACACAGACTGGATAATCCTGGTAATTTTTGCTTAGCTGATGACTACTCTAAAACATGGGGATGTTTTATGGACCTCTGATAAGAAAATGTGGGGCATACCCATCTTCATGGCTAAGCTTCATGGCTACTGGAATTTAAAGCCCAGGAATGACTAGTGAGAAATATTGACTCCCTTAAAATGATTCTGTAATTATAAAAGTTTGGGGGCTTCCATTGCTGGCTCTTCATTAAAAAATGCTTATGCCTGCTGTGTCTGCCTTTAATACTTTTGATAAAAAGGACCCAGATTAGGCTTGCTGTACATAAGTTTCCGAATTCCTTATGTTTTACTTGATCCTCAGGCATCAATATACCAGCCAAAAGAGTAACATTCTTATCATGTGGCAGCCCCCATACTAATTTCATGACTGAGTCACTTTTAATAAGGACCTCTACATTCATTTTAACATTGTCCAGGTTTATACATTATTAAAAATTTTTATATTTTTTTTTCTATCTATAAAATGTTAAAAAAAAATATTTATATATATATAATTATTTAATATATTATATACAGTTTGGCACAGTTTAGGCTCACATTTAGCTCTAGTGTCCTAGCTGATTTATGTAGATGATCATGTGACAGTTGCAGGTTTCAATAAAAAATGAAAATATTATATCTGGCAGAGAACAGACATCTTGACAGGAGCCCTTTCCCTTAGGATGATTTGCAGAGCAAAGGTTAGCAATCCTATCTGACCCTTGGAATTGAATGGACAGAAAGAATAGTGAAAATCCCAACACATCATCATTTAAAATGAAGAAGAGATATCAGCAGGGAAGATTGAACAAATGTGGTATTAATGTAAATGGTCTGTTCAAATGATGTATTACTAATTCAAACCCATGTACAAATGCACAGAAGTGCAATTGTATGTATTAAAGTAGATCCCTGCTAACAACTATTTTCATCCATGTGGTAAAAAAACATAATGCAAAAAACAAAAGCAATAATGCAAAAAAACTAAAACTAAAATTTAAAATGTAAAGTATATAACAAAGAAAAACTTCATATGTAAATATGTAAAGTAAAGGTTCCTCTATGACAGGATAAACAAGTCCTAATTCCATTTGCTAAATTTGTATGCTCTCCTCTGGATGATAAGGTCTATTGGGTTTTTATCAGGAATATGTTTATTTCCCTATTGGTTGACTTGACTCTTTTTTCTTAACTAACTAACTTTATTCCCCCTGACTGAACTTAATCTTTCTTCATTTGTTCACAGGTTTCCCTTCCCAGGCACTGCAGATCACAGTGGAAGAGTTTTAACAACAGAGGCAGTGCTGTCAATGAAAAATGTAGTGGGTGGGACTAGGTGTGGCCAGGTACTGATTGATAACCTACAGGCTTTTGAATCAGTAGTTACAATGCTGATAGCTATGCTCCCTGCAATAGTTTTTTACCCATTGTAGTGTAAACAGGAACAGCCCGCATGAGATTTGAAACTCTACTCTAAGCAAGAGCAAGTATAAAGTGTTTAAATGAATATAACCACGGTACAGGATCATATAAATTGCATTAATTGTACCCCATCAGGTAGTTTTTGGTTAAATAGGGGAGACAGAAACACTGAAGCAGAAACACTGGGGCTGTGAATTTCAAAATAGTATTTTAATTATAAGTGATGTGCAATGTAACCCACTGGCTTTTTATTGCTCCCTGTTGGTTAAAGTACTATTGCACTTCAACTATATAATACAATATTAAAAAAAAGTCTTGCAACCCAGACTTTTAGTACATTAGCCGGAGAAAACCAAACTTCCCAGGGAAAACCCATACAAACAACATACACACCCTATGCAAAGCATAATGCCTGAGTTTCAGACATTCACCCAAATGCTGCAAATGTGAAAGCCTCTGAGCCATCATGCCACCCAGGTAACCCTTGAGCATAAATATGAGAGATTCAACTTGACTTTAAAGTTGCACTCCCATTCTTTGTGCCAACTGGATAAAGTGGCCTTAATGTGTAGCCACCAAGCCAGGAAATATTAGAAGTCTAACCAGATCAGCAAATTTTTAATCCTTGCCCAATTCTTGCCAAAACCAAAAAATTGAAGTTCAGGGGTTTCAATTACATGGTAACAAACCATAGATAAAACTGCACATGATGACTCTATATGTACAGAGTATGTACATTATTATTATCAGATAAACCAGCATATTCCGAACTTTCAGCCAGGGCCAAGGAATTCTGAGCAGAAATGTTGCTTTATTTTAGGCCCTGACATAAGTATGTCAGCAGCACCCCGCTGTGAAGAGTAATGAAAGGAATCACACTTAGTAAAATATTTGTTTGTTGTCACCTAATTGTGGTAAACAGATGTGATTTACTGTGTTGTGGTAAATGACTGGATATTAAAATGAAACAGATGTAGACATTCACACAGAGGGTGAAAACAGATGTAGAGGAAGGTGGGGGAAACACAAGGGAGACACGGAATGAATTGCACTAGGTACCCGCTGACAATAGCTGACAATTGGTTTTGGATAATGATCCATGTGCCAAAAGGGTCTTTTCCAATGCAGATACTGTATATCTGTACACCTATGTACACTTGTGTCTGCCAGGCTGTATATATTTGTACAGCACCTCCAATAGGTCATACCTGCCCTACAAAGAGCCAGACTATATCTAAAAGTGTTGTACAAACCACCTACAGGCTCATCTGGGTGTGCATTTCACTGCATTACATACGTTTCCATCAAAATCACTATTTCTTTCTATATGTTCTGCTTTGTTGCTTTGCGCATTTATACGGTCTACCTACACCTATGCTTGTGCCCTTGCCAAGCTTTAAAGTACATTTACACTACATAAAATGTGTCCACATTCATCCTAACCTCTTTGATACATAGGGCGTGATTTATTAAAGCTCTCCAAGGCTGGGGAGGACACACTTTTATCAGTGAAGCTGAGTGATCCAGCAAACCTGGAATGGATCTTGATTCAAAACATTTGTTAGCAAATAGCAAATGACTTTGAAGAAATCTATTCCAGGTTTGCTGGATTACCCAGTTCACCGATGAAAGTGTATGCTCTCCAGCCTGGCAGAGCTTCCCATAGAGTCACTCTGGTCCATACTTACCTTTTCTGTTCACTGTGGGCACCTGCAATGGCAATAGTTCATCCGTTAAAAATCGAGTGCCTGCACCTACACACAAACATCCTGTATACCTAAATTTTACTTATACTTAAATTACTTAGAATTTTACCAGCCGGGCTGCAGATATTGGGAAGAGGTAAGTATTAGAAAAATAGTGTTGCCTCTCAAAATGCAATGCTCAATGTACTAAGATAATAAAGGTGCTGCATTTTGTATTTATTAATGTTAAGCAGGCCCATGGAAATGAGTAGGTAATGCACAATAGTACATTTTATACAGTTTTGCTCATTTTAAAAATGTCTGCACGATGAAAAACTATATGGGCCCATTTGCACCTGCAGCGCAGTTAAATGGCCAGTATTCACATGGAATTACATACTGAATACATCAAAAAGGAATATGAAGCAGCAAAGCTCGCAAAAACACATTACTGATCATACATAGGTTTTGAAAAAAACCTGTTCAAATGTGTTGCATTGTACATATATCTGTGCTATTGCACACTGAACTAAAATAAGCATAATATCAATATCTAGATCTTAAAAAGCACACTGTGCTTGCAAGTAAGTGAGATCCAGCAATACATGTCCCTGCCTGGTATTAACTGTTAAGGGTTAAGTACATAGCACTAAAAAGTAGCACTTAACCTGTGTTCCTGTTGTCCCCTAGAGTACTCCCCTGCTCTTTGGATGATTGAAACAAGTAGCTCAGTACAGAGAAACATACATCAAGGTATTAAATTACATTTGGATAGCAGTATTCATGTTACAGTTCCCATTTACTAATACATATATCATCCCCAGTGACCCCTTTCACCAATTCCAGTATTAATATAATTGCAGCCACTGGATAGAAGTCTACATCAGCTTCTATTTGAACTAAAACTGCAGAGCATTAGATAACTTGGTTAAGATTTGTTGTTATTCCGGCTAGTCCTAATTATTCCCACATCCTATTTAAACCATGTGTATGACATTCATAGCTGAGCCAAGGTCTGCTGGCACCTGTAGTTCTATGACACCTGGTAAGATAAAGGCAATCTAAAGATACCCAAACACCATCAGATCCAGTCATACAATTTTAGTCAGTTGGTTGAACCTTGAATATGATTAACCATCCAGAAACCTGTAATAACCTATCCAAGGACCTAAATATCTATCCCACAGCCCAAACTCCCAGATTGTGGCCATATACACTGCTAGATTGGGTTATTGTATATCCATATATACCATTATACCTCAAGACTATCAGATAGATATATATAAGCCAAAAAATATACTTTTTTATAAAATGACCTAGTTGGCCATAGTAATTCACCCAGGGTATGGCCACCTATTATGCAGAGAAAGCATGAAGACATCATGGTAAACATGCAAAAAAAAAGTAACTTTTCCTACAATCTAGTATATTACAATATTGAAGC
>NC_092865.1:20304217-20319140 GCF_032062135.1 Pyxicephalus adspersus | reverse complement strand
GACCCCTGTAATCCCCTTATCCTTTGCCCATCCCCTTTCTGCATGTAATTCTTCTCTTAAGAATTTGGTAAAGCACATCTGCCTATTTTAAAGACATCCCTCATCTCTTAGCAGCTCACAAAATCTCCAGTAAAGTACGCTGACCAAATGTTTTCAGGTATTTCACTGTCTGACGCAGAGACTGTAAAATATGATATACTGGGCCTGTCATAGCCAGGGAGTCCTTTTCATGTACATTGTAACAAAGTTACTTTTTTGCTATATATCTCTGCATTATCCAATTGTTTATACAGTGTCAGTATTTCATGTGTTTTTCTTCAAAGGACTGCTTTGTCCTTAGTGAAGTTGTCCTTTAATAAACCCCCCACCTGCTGGGTACAGCGCATCTGGGGCAATACTTATTACCTGTGTGGTCCCATGTGTAAAGCCTGGCATACACTGGTTGATTAGTGTGGAATCAGGTAAACGACCAATACCATGAGTCAATGGTAGCACTATATTTACAATGATAAGCAGCAGAGAAGTTTTGTTTTATTAGAGCGGAAGTAAACTATAAACTATTAAAAAATGTGAGCAGGTAGGTTCTTCATTGCAGAAGGCAATGTGTCTTCTGCAATAAAAGAAACTTACCTGCTTGTTTGCAATTTTTTTTTAAACTCACCTTGTCTTGCTTCTGCACCAACATCATCATATGGTCCTTTTTCAAGTTTCAGATCTTGGGGTATCTTATTTGTCCAAGTTGGAATAACATAACTCCTAGCTTTGCTGGGGTTGTACAGTGTGCTGTACATGCAAGAGATGATTGTGAACAGCCAGGTAAGTTTGTTTGATGGCGGAGACGCCACATGTCCCTTCTGCAATAAAGAACCTTCATTTTCACAACTTTTTAAATTTTTAAGTTTTAAAAACAGGACCCCCTCCTATTGGCTGGTGCCCGCCAAGGAACACCCCTGGCTTAGTATTGATAGAAAAAATGGTATTCCCAATCAATGTCCAATCAATACATGAATCATATTTTAGTCAGGAATATTCTAATTTTTAGTAGATATGATGTTTTAAATAACTACCATACCTTATTTATTAAAATATTTGGTATGTTATACAAAATATAAGACATACTCCAAAGGACTGCTTGAGGCCATCATGAACACAACTCACCAATAGGAATAAATGAGGGTGCTGCAAGCATGTTTAGTGGGGGGAAGAGGTGCAAGAGATCACATGGAAGGAAAAATAACTGGCTTAGAAAGGAAGGTAAGCTTTATCCAGGTAGGCTGCAGGTAAAGTGGACATATCATCACCTTTGCAACATTATATTAAAGGATAACTGACCCTTTTATGTAATAAAAAATGTGTGGAGGACCCCTCCACTTTCGTCTTTACTGTCGCGACAGTAAAGACTGAAGGGAAAGCCCAGATCCATATATTAGATAAGAGGCTTTCCTGGAATGTAAAAAAAAAATGCAGATCTCGCACATGCTCAGTGAGATCGGCACTTTTTATCCATTTTTAGGAGGACACATCACCCGTTCCTGGGTGACATCAGCAGAAGCAGGAGGAAGAAAATGGTTGCCCCCGCTGTCCCATCTGCACTGGAAAGAATAAGGAAGCTAGGACGGCAGGACATACAAGATTGCAGAGGGATCAAAAGTAGTATCAAAAGGTAAAAGAAAAAGGTAAGTGATTTTTTTTTGTTTTGTTTTTTTATGAAAGTTGTGCTTTAAGTGAACGGGGTGATTAATAAAATTGAAGTTGTCCTTTGAAGAATATGCCATCATCACCACTAAAATGTCATAAAACATAGTGGTAAAGTCCCACCTAGGTTAAGAAGTGCATTTAGAAGATGATCAAATTGCATTCTGTGTAATAGGTGTTTTTGCTGTAGCACAGCTGCTGGTGGTCACAGACAGAATTTCCTGCAGGTGGATCTCATTTGTATGGGATATTGTGGAATTTGCTTGGATCTCTCCAATACAATTAACATATATGTGGCAATGTTAATTGGAAGTTAAAGGACCATGCACAATGCAGTGTGAACTCCATTAATTGTTTCCCCATCCTTGCAGCATGTGTGGTCATTTGCAACCAGAATCCTTACCATGTGATGTAAAAGATAAAAGTTTTAGATTTATATAAAAGCTCAGTTTCGGAATGTGGATACAAAGACTTTTGGCAGGAAGACAAAATGACCGATATGTATATCAGCAACTGAGTGGACAAATGCTCAGAGCCATATGTATTCTATAAACCAAACCATTTATGAGGAACAGGTTTGAATAGCACAAATACTTCGCTTTATGAGGGTTAGATTCTCTAGACATGCAAGTGGCTTCTCTCCTCAACACATACCCTGGAGCAACGAAAAGAAGAATTCAATAAGGTGCTTCCAAAATCTTTCATGAAGATAAACTTGAGCCAAGCAGCTAGCACACTTATATAGATATTCAAATATATTCACTGAAATACACATATATAGATATTCTGCCAGACAACATAATCAGGTCCACAACTTCCATTGCAGCAAACCTTCATATTGATCACATATGTAAATTTACGTATATATAACTGCATCACCATCATCAATAATACTTAACTATTAGGATTTTACTTTACATTCATCCTGTGCATTGTATTGATGTTTTATTTTTGCCACAGTAACCCCGTTAAGGAATTCAAAATGACCGATAAGTATATAGGAAACTGAGTGGACAAATGCTCAGAGCCATATGTATTCTATTAACCAAACCATTTATGAGGATCCATGTAGTCAAGTCTTACCAAAGCACTGGAGTTGGTCTTTGCCAATGGGCCATAGAGGACTGTTGTTCAGCTTTGCCTTCATCAAACATTCAGCAAAGGAAAAAAGCAGTCCATTGCCTCTATGTACAAAATAGATTCCCCCATCCTATTAGCACCAATCACTTAATCCTAACTGGAGAGTTTTTTAAATAGTAAGAACTGGAACACAACAGAACTCCATCTGCCCTTTCCTTACTTTGCAGATCAAGGGTGAGGATATTTCTAATATAAAGTTTTCTAGGAGTGTGGATCTATTGTAAATAGCAATGCCAATAAATGCTCCAGTTCATTGTTTGCCTTCTATATTTAATAAAATTTAAGCACCCCAATCATCAGTATGACTTTTAGTGCCCTATAAACTTTATCAATGTACTTTATGAATTTTAGAGATTTTCTGTGTTAGGTATAAGGAGATTAAAATGAGTTCATTGATATTAAACATCTTTCTCCAGTTACTGGAAACAGGGGGAGCAAGGTTTGCCTGGTAAGCTGTTCATTATTCTTCATAACTCATAGACAGGAATAATGGTATTAATTGTATATTGGTAGTGAATAAGGCTGCAATGGAAGCCCATGGTGAGAGGCAAGATGTAATGTCATGAAGAACAGGCAGCCAGCCAGCTCTGCTGGGCTCTCAAGCCACGCTGGGAGATATGATTAATATATGGCTGAAAAATGGTCACACTTTAACAACCGGATATCAAATTTCCCCACTAACATACGTGGATTAAAGGAGAACTTTTATCATTTACTTTCACTTATGTTTGTGTTCAAAATGTTGTTCCAGTAGATATCCCTTCAAAACATGAAACCAAAAATACTTTTTGTAAAAGGGGGTCCTATAACCTTCTAAAGGTATACAAAAAGAAACAAAAGGTGGAAGTCACCAAAAATTATATATATATATGTGATGCCACTGTTCACCTCTTTGGAACTAGTACTAAACTACCCAACACCCTAACAATCTTTGAGGTGTTTGAAGGCAATGTGGTTGTGTTGTGGTGTTTACTTACTTGTATTTTTTATATAACGCTGAAATATTAAGCAGCATTTTACAAAGTCATATAGTCAAAGTCATATAACTAACTGTTCCTTAAAGGACCTCACAATCCAATGTCCCTACCATAGTCTTTTGGTATTTGCACAGTCTAAGGTCAGTATTGAGGGGAAGATGATTAACCTAACTGCATGTTTTTGGAATGAGGGAGAAAACTGTTGTGCTTGGAGGAACCCCACGCAAACATGGGGAGAACATACAAACTCCATGCAGATAGTGTCCTGGCTGAGATCCAGACCTTGAACCCAGTGCTGCAAAGGCTGGAGTGTTTCAGAAGCTTCATGCAGTATCTCAGGTTAGTATTGGTTGTTTTACTGCTGAACAGATTCAATAGACTTAAAAAGGAAGACTTTTTCCTTCTCACACATCCCTGGTGCATAAAAGTTGAAGATGAGTACCTGGGATTGTTTAACTACATGTTTGTCAATCAAACCTGAGCCACTGTGCAGAGTTTTTCCCTAAACGTAAGTTCTGTTACCAGTGTTCTTGTTCACTGTGAAGTTTCCAGTACTTACTGTCTGCGCTGTTCAAGACAAATTCAGTTTATCCTGATGTAGGGTTGATAGTTGTGTGAACTCATGCACTACTTATGCACTAAAAAGAAGACTTATCCAAACATATTGCAGGCAACTACAAGTGAAAGGGACTGACAAAGGCTGCAGAAATTTCAAGAATGTCGAGTTCCTTAGGTCTGGGAAGAGGTAGTGGGGAAAGACAAAGTTGACCAGATTTGTTGTTCTCTCCCAGGATTTTTTGGAATAACGTAGTTGACAGTACAAGCAGCTAGAGAGGTGAGTGGAGCTTTTTAAAGCTTTACTGCTAAACTGTCCTAATTCTAGGAACAAGTGTACTTAAATCATTTGCACAAGCTCTTGTAGTACAATTGTAAACTTATTACCTAATAACTTGTGTTCTAATAACATTATAGCAATATGTAATAATAATAAAGTGATACTGAGATTAAAAAGAAAAGTCTCCATAAACTACTTATTCATTTTCTGACATACGGTAATTCTTTTATATTTTAGCAGACTTCCCAAATAGAGTACATGTAGATGTTTCTCTGTTTTCTAGCATAGATATGGGCTTTCTAGTTATACCCTCATTTCAATTGGGGTATGTGGGGCTTCAAGGGCATACTATTGTTGTTGTAACAATGGTAAGCAAAGGACATGGAGAATCCTACCATAAGACTGGATAAGATTTTAGTATAACTATCCAAGAGGAAAATGGTAAAAGATCTTTAGGAAAAATTCCATGGGGCAAGAATGCAATGACTTATCTCTGGTTACTTCACATTTTACATATTGAGAACTGACAAATCACTGTGGGTCACTGAGATCTAATATATATATACCATACAATATCTGAGCCATAATAAATAACACAAAGGCAACAATTAGAAAGTGCTTGATTGCTGCCATAGGACAATGGAGGATGTATCTATGTATTTCATGCAGTTACTCTTAGTTGTGTGACCCCCTTCCTTGTCTAGAGCTCCCACTTATTCTAGACTTATACTAACCTGTCCCCGATCCACCAAATTCTCCAGTCTCCACAACACCTCATTTACACCTTTAAGTAATAATTACATGTACATGGAAATATTGAATAAAAAGACTTGCATTATTTATTAAATATATATATATATATATATAATAATTATTATATATATTTTTTTTATTATATCATTATTATTGCATGATTTATTATTGAATCATATTTAAAAAAAATGGCAACACTAGTATGTATTCCCTTTAAGATTTTCATAAAAAATGCAAAACAGAAGTGACACTTTGAATGAGAACCAATATAAGCAGGAAGACAATGATACCCTGATAATATCTTCAGACCTGTGAAGCAGACAAATATTTTTCTTTTATAAATCTGATGAGAATTATGTGCTTGCTCAATAAGCTAGTAAATGTTTCCATTATAAACAGTATTGCATGCAAGCTGGAAATGATGCTTAAGCAACATTTGAAAATAACAGTCTGTTGATAAGAAGGTCAAAAGAATGGGGCTGATTTATTAAAGCTCTCCAAGACTGGAGAAGATAGACTATCATGGGAAGACATGGGCGCTCCAACAAACCTGAAATGAATCTGGTCCACGTTTGGAAACGTTTGCCAACTAATAGCAAACGATTTGTAAGAAAGCCAGGCTTCCTGGATCACCCAGGTTCTTCCATAATTGTCTATCTCCTCCAGTCTTGGAGAGCTTTCATAAATCAGGCTCACTGCGTATAAAAACACCATGATGGCTCAGGAAAAAGGCATACAGAAGCAGTTTGTTTCAATAGAAGCCTAAAGTATAACTAAAGCAATGTTTTAAATGTTGTCTATGTACCCATTAGGAGATTCACTCTCTTTTATTGTCCCTTTACGTGTCTCATCAAAGTGAGGGTAAACGTCCTATGTTGGGTTGCCAGCAGAAGAGGATAAGAGGGGGAATCTTCCAATGGAGAAAATTGTTTCCTTGGCATAGGTCTGTGAGAGAGTTTCCCCTACACTGGATACTCTCTCACTTGCTAGAGAACTGGAAATGAAGAAAAATTTCCTTAATTCAAAAAAAAAAAAAATAACACAGATATCATTGGATTCTCTAACACTGTTCTCTATCTGTTCTTTTTCAATGCTTATAAACAGTCTTCTCCTGTCACTTCACTGCACAATTCACCTTTCACACAAGAAACATTAGAAGCTGCAGCAGGTTTGTTGAGCCAGCCTCAGTACTTATTTGATGGACCATCAAGCTCTTTTCCTCTAATCTAGACAGTCTAAATCCCATAACCATGTGAATACTAGACAGGAATATGAATCATTACATTAGAACAATTCCAGCATGTATTAAAAGTATCTAACTGCTGTAACATTTTGCTGTAATACCATATATGCAAACAGGGGAATGCTGACTGACGTTCTTCTTGCTGATTGCAACCTTTAACTCAAATCCTGTCTCTCTCACTGCAGGAAAGGAAAGCCTGCAGCTGTGGGGGTGATAAGTGAGCGGAAGCCAGCTACAAAGGAGAACAGAACTCCCATGTCACCAGCCACAAATCTGCATATTGCTTTGTGATTTAATGATATTATAAGATAAATAGACTGTGCTTGGTAAGGGAGAAAGAATGGGTGGAAAAAAGGCTTTTTTTTCCTAAATTTCAGCTTTATGTGTAGATGGATATAAAAAGTACAATTTAATGCTGTTATTCATGCATTTATCAAATATATTTTAAATACTGTTAATGTAAGTAATCTGGTTGATAATCTCATGCTATCCTCCCTACACCAGTAATCAGACTGGAAAACGAAGAAGCAGTACTCTATGCCAATCAGACTCTGCTATAGTACACATAAGCAAAGGAGAAATCTACTTATAAGAACAGAGTGACATGACATTACAACATTAAGCTGATTCTCTCTAACTGTGCAGGCATATGCTAGAGAAATGTCCATATTGCTAATTAAAGTGTACAAAAATCCCACTTTTTTTGTTTGTTGTTTTGGATTGAACGTGAAAGAGTTATAACCCCCTCTGTTGATCCTGGGGACCACTATCAATATTTGACTTGTCTTAAATTCAGGGGATGAGATGAAATTTTCAATATGAAGAACTGTTCTGGTGAGAATGGTTTCAGAGAGGGATATTCACTTGATCTCCATCTTGTTGTGTCTTTTGTAAGAAAGTGAAGAGATGATTGCCGCAATGGCACTGTAGGAACAGAAATAAAAACAATAACAGGGGTCTTAACACTTCCCTACTAAACAAACAGGACCAAAATAAGGACCAATAATGGATTCATAATTTCCAAAATGAAAGAAAAAGTGTTGGCTTCACACATACTTTATTGCAGCAAAATATTGTGTAGATAATTGGACTGATTGGCCAGAATCGCAATCGCAATCACGCATCTGCCTCCAATAATACCACTACTGATGTGGTCCTTCACTACTGATGACAAATGTAAGGGCCCCTTTATCACATAGCCTAAGACGTAAGAGGGCCATTTTCATTGACTACCATATTTATTTTTATCCTTATCATTTACAATGTTTTTGTTGTATAGGGAGGAGGGTGTAAAATAGAATTCAAAGTGTCAAATACACTTGGTTTCTCACTGTTGCTCAACCTTTTTAACATGAGGGAACCCTTGAAATAACTTTCATTTCTTGGGAAACCCTTGCTGTAATTCTATATCCACAGTTCAAGGTATATAGCATGGCGGTCAATGGGAAGAATTCTTCTTGCTGACCAGTGGGAAAAATGTTATCTTTACAGATAGCCTAATGGATCATTGGTCATAAATTGTTGATTGCTCAAGGAACCCCTAGCAACCTCTGGAGGAACCCTGGTTGAAAAACACTAGTGTAGACTAACCATAATGTATTGAATAGTGCCTTCCTCTAGTTAAATGTTGTATAAAGAACACCCATGGAATCAAATTACATCTTCAGGGCATCTCTGTAAAACAGGGGTCAGCAAACTTTTATGGCCACTAGGCCATTTATGGGGTGGGCGGGAGTACACTAGGCCGCCCTATTGGCTCCTCCCACCTCCAAGGAACACCCCCTGAAGTGAAATCCCTCTCTTCTGTATGCATTGCGGAGGAGAGGGATTTACCTTCAGGGAGTTTTCTCTATTTACCGCGGCCGGCGTTGCTATTCCACCGCCGCAGTAAATAGGGGGCAGCAGCAAGGAGGCGGCACCGGAGCTCCGGCGGCTCCGGTAGTCTCTAACGGTAGTTCCGGAGCCGCGGGTTGCCGGCCTGCAGTAGGCTGCATCAGCCAGGGGGCGTTAGGCCGGAACGAACTACCAGCTAGGCCGTATCTGGCCTAAATAAATACTGTGTAATAATATTATTAATAAAGGCCAGAATTTGCCGACCCCTGCTGTAGAACTTTGTAAGATTTTCTACCAGGTTATATCTTCTGGGCACAGAAGACCTGGTGTCTCTCTATTAACTGTACTCTTTCTATTAATTAACTGTTAAGGAAAGGTCTGAAAACATTTTAGCTAGCCATAGATTTCTGCATCATTTATATCACTAGGATATCTGGAATTTAGGTTTAGGAGGAGTATTCCCATTGCCCTGCTTGGCCATAATCTAGCTACACCTGTACATACACACAAATTCCTTTTCAACACTTACCCTGCTGAGCCCTGGGCACCTGCCAGCTCTGCTATATAAGCAGACTTGTACTTGTCAAGCAATAAGACTAATTTGATGAATGTAGCAAAATGCAATGCAGCATTGTAGAAACATCTCCAGGTTCGCAGTATATTCATTATTAGGAGATTATGACCATTTAAGCAAATATATCACGCCATAGTGAATAAATAATGTCCTAAATGAAAGACTTAAAGTACAGCCCTGAGACGTCTGATATAATGGAAAGAAAAAAAGTAATCAATCGCCCTTCGTTTCAAGCAGCTGTCCACATTCAAGGAGCTGATGTAGCATTCCTTTGATGCTGGATTTAAAATGGATATTGTAATAACTGCTGACTTCCAATATAATGTAACCCAGCTGTACACAGTTACCACTTCTCTGTATTTTACCCCCCAGAGATGTAGATAGAAGAGGGAATTTAATTGACTTAGGGTAGACATGGATCAACATGGTGTGTCCATGCATCTAGGAACATCAATAGGTACCCACCCTCCTGGAGGCATAGGGCTGGTCCTGATCAAATGGCCATTATCTGCTTGGAAATACAGAAGGCACCCAGACCTTTAACCCTATGAGAACGGTAATGATCACCAGGCTGAAATTCTTAGCTCCCAAATCTCACAGTTCTGATTTAAAAAAAAAATCCTTTCAAGTGTTGTTTCGGAAACAGATGCTCCTGAAACCACGGGTCATCTGTAGTTTAAGGTATATGTCCGTCATCTTTAACCCACATCTGTATCTACTAAAAGAGGAGCCTTTTATTGGTATGGTTCATTGTATCCTTGGATTAACACTTGGTAATCAATGGAGCAAATGAACCAAAACAGAAACTGACTTCAGTAATAAATGTACAAAACTGAGACGTCCATTTATCAACAGGACTGCCATATTCCCCAGAGCTGGTATTATTAATAGGATAGCATTTTATTAAAGGCCGTCATATGTCACCATGATTCATGTAATCCAATTATATCACACAAAATGTGTCTGAGGTCTGGAGAAGGGGTCAAGAGGGTAAATTCTACCCCAGGCCAGACATATTATACAGATAAGAACTGACACTGATACATGGATGGATTTTTCTGTATATTAGCAATTAGGGATTGTACGGCCCTGTATTATTATTTGGTATTGGGCCTTTGAGATTAACTAGACAAATAAAAAATAAAAATAAAAATAAACAGACAACGTTATAACATTTGTTATAGATAAAAAGCTAATGTTTTAGTTATTTGGCCACTGCGAGGTTAAAGGTTATTTAATGCCATTAAATGTTTTTGACTTACTGGGTGCAGGGGGGGGGGCTGTTGACCATTAACCTGTTTTCTGAGTCTATTGTACTTTTTATCGTAGTTTTACTCTAATCCATGTAGGAAACTGTACTCCCTGACACCTTGGCTTTCTTCTTCTCCAAGGGGAAGACCTCTAAGGATTCTAACTTGGCTATTTTCTTCCAGTTTTTGGTAACCCCATTTTTTAATTTTTCCAGTTTACTACTTACTTTTGTACTATTCATTAGAATTAAATCTAAACTCTAAAATTGAGATCTTTTGTCACATAATATTTGACCAAGTGAAGTTCATTAATCATTATATCTTGTTTATATTTTGTTAGTGGAAACACTAAACATTCAATACCTGATATAAATTAACTCCCAGATGGTGTCATTAAAAAGTCCTGGGGCAGAGAGAGACCTGGAAGGTGGAGGAGGCAAATCTGTGGGTGATGACAGGGGAGTTTTTTTCTCCTCTGTCACCACCTCTGTAACTGGAAAGCTGCTTCTGCTCTCTCACCATTTTACAACTACAAGCTTTGCTTTACTGCAGTGAAAGATTTGAGTTAGTTGTGCACCGTGAGGAAACTTCTATCAGAAAATCCTTATTTAAGAAAATAATATATAACTGTTTATGACAATTTTTTGGCATATATGGTTGTACTTGCCATGTACCAAGCTTCTGAATTCAGGTGATACATGTCAAAGTTGTTCTGGCGTAATGTAAATGTAAACATTTTGAAGGTGGATAATGTCTTGAAAAGTTTATAATTTGATGTAGAAACAGCTGCCTTTTTATGATTTTTCAAAATCTTTTTGCTTATATTCATTACTTATCCAGTATGTGTTCTACATTTACTTTCCTGGGACATATAAATGCAAAATGGAAAAGGGGTTATATAATAAAAAATAAGGCTTTTTACATGCTAAAATGAAAACGCCACAACATTATGAATTACTTTCAGTAAAGCTAAATTTATTCATAATAATACAACACTGCCCAAATTTGAACCCTTCAGTACCGTTAACTACACCAGAACAAATCACTGAGCAAAAAATAAATTTAGATTTATTTCAGTTTCAAGACTATGCAGTTCCTACATACAGCTTGTCCTAGGTAATCAACATAAATGATGCTGATACTAAATGACTAAAGGAGAGGAAAGCCAAAAGCTTTAAGGGGAGAGCCATCACCAGTAATACCAGTGGGAGAGGTTCAGCTTTTTGTGTTTAAGGTGAAGTGTGCAGGGAAATTTGACTATTCCCTTTCATAACGGGAAAGGACTTTCTACACACTAGAAGAAAAAAAAGGTAAGATTGCTTAAATCAGTAATAATTAAAAATATGCTAAGGTCTAAAACCTCCGACTAATAGATAACATATGGCTAAAGAAAAGGCTGTTCCATGTGATGAATCATGGGTTTACTGAAGGGTTCTAGAAGGAACCCCAAACCTCCATGTTCTTTCTGAGCATGTTACTCACTATGCAGCATTGAAAGGTTAATCATGACAGCCCCAGAAAATAAACCTTTACAAAGACATCGGCGATAGGGGCTTTAATAATTCGGTCATGACCTGTTGTTAAACCATAAATTCTGCATCATTGAGCTGCATTACGATTAATCTTTCTTATCACCTGGAAACTGCAGATGATCACTCAACATGGCCACTCCTGAATGGAATATTGTAACATTGATCCAGATCTTGACAGAATAGGTAGAAGCATATCACTCAATCGAATCAGTGAATTGCTCATAAGCATTCTAACTATGGTTCATGTTTGAATGATAATGAAAAGCCATTGCAAGCAACTAAACCCAAATACAAAAAGTCATAAAGAGGTAAAACTTTTTGTCAGAAGAGACATTAAAGTCTCTTTTGCCAAAGAAACTTTTCTCCTGATAATGGTGTTTTTTTTTTGTTTTTTGACACAGCACATGCACCATGCACCAAAACCCGGCTATTATCGGTGGTGCTGGGAAACGACTTAGATGTCGGAGACAATGTGACTCACAATATCAGTCACTGCTCAATGGCTGAGAAGGGCTGCATTGGACTCAGCGTGTTTGACCTACTTCAGCATAAATGTGATCTGCATTGAGCACTATAGGACATCTGAAATGAGAACCTAATTGGTGAGTGAACCCCTTTTTTTTTCTTTGAATGCACTTACAATCCAATATATCCGTTGTTTTTTTTCATTCGGCTAAATGACTTCCTTTATACATACAGGTCCAAGGACTATACAACTATGATATGATATATATGCCCTTATGTTCTCTGAAGGATTTCATATAAATCTTTTATATTGTTACCTAGGTCTCCATTCATAATTGGGTGGCACCATTTAATTTTTAGGATTACTAATGTCCACAATCTCCAAAATGGTAATTATATATCTGTATACAATACCAGTTAAACATTTTTAGTATCAAAAGCCCATATTTTGGGTGGTTCAATGTCCAATGTCTATGATTAAAATATTTATGCCTTTCATGACCTTAAACTGGTTTCCTCCCAGAATATAATTTATATTATGCGTCTGATTTATTAAAGTTCTCCAAGACCGGAGAAGATACACTTTTATGGGAGAATCTGGGTGATCCAGGAAAACCTGAAATAGGTTTCTTAAAAGTCATTTGCCAGTAGTTGCAAATGTTTTCAATTCTGGACCAGGTCCATGACAACCTTTAAAGGCCTTGCCTAGTTTGATACAAATCAGTCATTTAAAATAGGTGGATTGGTGATCAGCTGTAATGTAGGCTGATATGTAGGCAAGCTGCAGGCCATGGGGTGTAAAACTTGTTGTATTTTCATACCAGACACACCATATAGTCATCCTCCTATCATGCAGTATAGACAACTGCAGACCCATACTAAGACATTTTATCCAAGCAAATATCAAGGATTAAAAATTTACTTTAGTAGGACAGCTTGTATTTCAGGCTGATTACATTTCAAATGCATTTGAAAGAATTAACACTGAAATCATAAGGCAATAATTGCAAACAAAGTTATTGGTTAACGCTCACAAAATTACACTGACCTGAAGCTAAAATGCTGGAGACATCTGTAATGTTATTAAACTGGCATTACAATCACTAGAACATAGAACACAGTAATTCTTTAAAACATGAAATTAAAACATAAAATCTTTTTTTGGTTGCCGAATGCAGTAAACTAGCTATAGGGATGCAGTGTATTCTGACAACCCTTGTTCCAGAAGTACAAGGGCCCAAATTCAAAGTGCTTGGAATTCTGCTTTTCCAGAGGGTAAGCAAGGGTAAGCTGGACATACAAAGCTACATTCATGGTTTGTGCCTCTTTATTCCAGTTTATCTCGTGGCACCTACATTTATTTTCTGCTTGCAATGGATCTGGCATTATGCCAGTACAGGTACACTTTGACCCTATTACTATTAACACAATAGGGTCAGTTTACTAAAAGATTACAAGCTGATCCAATAGCAAAGTGAATTATCTCCTTCCAAGAGACACAGAAACTTTTACCCCTTCTATTTCCCCTTCCAAGGTGATAACTCACTTTGGTAAGGGAACCGCTCAAATTTCTTTAGGAAATAACCCCTAGTGTCAAAACGTAATCTAAAATTGAGTTTATGATGTACCTGGGCAGTATTTAAAGCATACTTTGTCTTCAAGAACAAAAATGTAATAAATTGTAATCCACCTGTGGTGCATTAGTTTTATATTTTTCATTCCTTTTTTGTTTTTATTTAGTAGCACTGCCAATAACACATTACATGTCTTAGGATGACAAAACTTAATAATCATACTGTATCTATAGAGGGGCAGTATTGTCAGAGTTACAGAGCATTATTATTATTATTATTATTAAACAGGATTTATATACGGTAGCGCCAACATATTACGCAGCGCTGTACATTAAATAGGCATCTTCCCTTCTGCTCATCTCCATAACCTGGGAGGTGTCCTGTACTCTGTAACTGGTACGTTGCACTGTTTCTGTAGGTTCGGTGTAATTGGGGGAGTTCAGCTTATAAGATTTCTAGTAGGATCAAGTATTGGTTTTCTCTTACTAAACAGACATACCAAAAGGCTTCCAGTAGTATATTGTAGTTAAAGACCAGAAAGGGGAAATTAAGTGTAGTACATTTTTGGGGTTTACATACATTATAATCAAGGGCATTTCCACAGACTTTCAAACATAATTGGCAAGTACATCTACTAGTATCATATAATTACCAAGGTTTTGCAATGCCAGCTTTTCTTTAAAACCTTTTACTTTGGTTTCCAGACTCAGAAGCTGTTTTTCCTTGGCTTTGTGCCAGCACATGACTAAGATGATACTTCTTTCCAAAGAAAGTGGTATTTGTTTTACGTATGTCAATGCAATGCCATAAAAGTAGTCTACATCTGATGTTCTAGATGAATCAATAGTTGGGCAATGTTTGTGGATTAGAAGACCATCCAGGGAGTAGACATATATCACAATCTGATAATACAATTTCTGTAATATTACATTATATTTACCAACAAAGATCATGCATTCCATTGGTATCTGTGACACTGCTCTCTCTTGGTTTGCTTCCTATCTGTCTGACCGCTCCTTTCAAGTTTCTTTCAATGGTAACTCCTCCTCACC
>NC_092865.1:20268984-20303138 GCF_032062135.1 Pyxicephalus adspersus | reverse complement strand
CTCTTCAGGGCAGGGTCCTCGCCTCCTGTATCACTGTCTGTATTAGTCTGTCATTTGCAATCCCTATTTAATGTACAGCGCTCCGTAATATGTTGGCGCTATATAAATCCTGTTTATTAATAATAATAATAATAATATTAATCTAATGGAAAGGTCCAACTATACTGTCCGAGTATCTTCTCTCCTATAGGGAGGTAGTCCACTAGTACCTCACACTTATTAGTTGTTCTCAATCCTATGGTAACATGTAAGGCCATCTTTACCGACTACCTCCAAACAGTCAAGGTTCTTTTCACCCACCGTCAGTTTGCCCTTCCCATTCCAAAGAATACTGTAACTTTGTCATATAGAGACATTGGGGCTAACTGATGGGCCACAGAGCACAATAGTTGACAAGTCATCTGACTCTACCCGAAAAGTGAGTCCAATGCAGTCAACTCTTTAACTACCATAGTTCTTCAAGATTGGTGGCACGGGTGGTGGACACATTGGACACACACTCCCGATAGGGTCAGATGCTCTTCAACTCCAAATATTTGGAGCCACAAGTAAACATTGGCTTAGGTCTTTAAAGGGAGAACTTTTTTCATTATTACCAACCAGATTTTAATAAAGCAGTTTAAAACTTGTCACATGCTTTAAAAATGCTAAAACTGATACTGTGTAGATTATCATTTGCAAGTAAAGATCAAACAGTGGCAATACGGTTGGGGCCAAATAGCACAAATCACATCCTCAAATGTGTGTGCAGTTTAACATGAATTTAAGTTAATCCAAAAATGCACAACAGTGAGTTCTAATATGTGTTCTAGCTGACAGTTGTGTGACTTTCCATCCTTCTTGTGTTTTTGGGGACTCTGTAAACGTTGTATAGGCACTAGGTGTGCCTGTGGAATAATACCTAATAAAATTCTATGTAGGTCAAGTAGCTAAAATAAAATGTCACTTAAAGCTGAACCCAAGGCGGATTTATAATGTAACAAGGTTTGCATGCGGCTTCAAACAGCAACCCCACTGACCCTCCACAGACATGATTTCAGCCTCAACTTTTTACATGAATAGAAGAGATTGGGACCGCATTTGAGTCTGTGGGTCTGAAATGACCCTTATTCACCTAAGGATGCCAACTGCAATAAGCAATATTTTTTTTAGAAAAGAGACATTTGAATTTTTCTATATTGTACTACATCTACCAAGTGTAAAACCTTTCATAAATACCGTTGAGAAGGGTATTTAACAACACAAATCCCCTAACACTTTTGGGGAGGAAGGAGTACAAATGCAGTGCTTGTAATTTTATGTGTTTAATTATGTCTTTAATAAATCTGTGTTTATATACATATTGTTGACTGCATACCTTCAGAGTTTTATGGACAGAAATACAAATCCTATGGCAAGTAAAACAGTTGTATTTTGTCTGTGTCTTGAGCTGTTTGCCTGGTTTTCCGAAAAAGATGTATCAAAACCACATAACTTGTTATGTAACTGCACTGCAAACTTTATCTAAAACAAAAAAAAAGTCCTCCCAACAGAATTCCGTCATTAGGTCTCGGACCTCCTCTGCTTCAATGTTCAATGTTTTAGAATAAATTGTTTTCTATGTGCGTTTTATGTGTTTTGAATAGAGAGAGAATACATTGTGTGTAAAACTGCCTGCAAAATGTTTCATTGCAATTTCATGCAGTTCTATGCATTATAAAATGTCAGCAAAAATATTGATTGTTAAAAAAGCTGAAGAAGGTACAGATTAGTAACGGATCTTATAGTGCTATTTATATGTGGTTGAGCATTTAATCAATCAAGTTCCTCTTGATTAGCAATGGCAGCTCCTGTATTCCACACAATAAAGTTTCCCTTTATACTTATACTGGAAGAATCTGAAGGTTATTATTATACAGTAACTTCACTGATCCTATAATAAGCATGCAGATCAGAAGTTCTGATATCACAATGACTTTACTTGCTTGTTTTAGGTCCGTAACTTAGAAAGTATTGAATTCTGAATACATGTATGTAACATTGGCTCTCCTTTGGTTACTTTTATATTCAGCAAAAAGGATATTTACAATCATAAACTCATCTCCAGCCCGCTTTATTTTCTAGGTTATGGGAAGAGGTTACTATAATCCAAGCTCAATGACATGTATTATGCCGCAATACACTGACATAGTCATAAATCTTATAGAAAAGCATTGCATAATTATGAAGAAAGTACCGCCAGTTCATTAGGGCCGTGTTTCCTCTCTTCTTTGATGTTGTGCACTTTGAAGTTTTTTTTTTGTCATCCCCTTAACTTTACTATTTCCCATATACCTAACACTGCAAGTGCACATGTGCTATAAGATACTACGGTATGTGCAGTTTTGTCAAAAAGTTCCTTGAGGATAATAAATAAAAGGAATTTGGAGATAATGGCCACAAAACCTTGCATTCATATATACAACCTGGAGAAGGACAGAGCTACATGGAACAGATGTCTTTTTAAACTGTGCAAAGTACAATACAACACAGCTACCAATCAGAATTGATTTTCTTAATTGTTTCTATTATGTTCAAAGTGTATCTAAAAACAAAAGCAAGAATGTAACATATAGCAATGTACAAGTCCTTAGATGCAAAGGTTGTATGGTAATAAAAATTGGAGATAAATTGCATTTTATGGTCTAATCCAGTGGTCCCAAACCTTTTGGAGCTTGCAGACTCCAGTCCGCGCATGTGCGGGGAGCCGTGTGTCACACAAAGGGGAAGAAACTTTCCCCAGAATTACGTCATGATGCCAGAATCTGCCCACTCTCCCATTCCAGGTTGTGTCCAGAGACACAACCCACCCACTGCCCTGAGCCTGGGATGCGTACCAAAGGCGTGGTCCGCAGCTCTGGCAGGTGCGCCCCCCTTGATGGCTGTCAGTGGGCCGCAGTCCGGGGGTTTGGTGCCCCTGATCTAGTCCAGGAATGGGGTTAATGATAGCCTTTAGGATGCAGTTGAATAGGAATTTCTAGATCTAAAACTAAACAATCGTCTAATAGCTCTGACTTAACAGCAGTAAAACAAAGGCCAATCAAACCTTTAAATATAATAAAAATGAAATGGAGAGCTTACATTTTGTAACATGGATAAAGGTGGCTGCATTGTTGTGATAAATACCATTAAACTGAAGATCTCAGGCAGCCCCACCTACCATATTCTTGACAAAGACCCCACTAAGCTGTCTTAGAGTGTTATGTTTATGACAACAATGGAAAATCAAGAGCTTTTACTAGGAAGATAGTTGGCCATTAGATTTGGTGTCTCTCACTGTTCTCATAATTTATTACCTCTCAAAAATGCACAAACCTGGACTTACACCAGAGGGATGCCCTGCTGTAGACAGCATAGGGGCCGGCGTATTGGTCAGCCATTTCCAGTCTATTTGTATGGTTAGAGTAATTGTTGGGGCTTTCTATTCATCTATACCCTACCATCAGGCTCTAACAAATTATTTCTTAGCACTCTTCTGAAGAATCACTATCTTTTCTGATGGTTTTTACATTTTTGTTTTGCATCACAAGTTTCTGTTTGGTACTGTATACTGATCACAATTTTCTATAAGAAGGATGCTGTCTACTTGCAAGTGGTGAGCAGTGGTGTTTGTCTCATTGGTAGCCCTTTGGCTTTCTCTATTTTCAAAGTAGAGATGCTTTTTGGCAATTCTTAACTTTGGTAAACAGTAGTGACAACAATGACAATCTTGTCAACTGATCTCCACTTTTATGAATAAGGTAACATAAAAAATTCAGTTTTTTCAGCAGAAATAACAACATTTTACTAGGGTTCAGTGATTGCTCTTTTATAAATGTGTCCTGTAGAGTAGACATTCTAACTGACAATTTGGACCTGCAAAGTGACCCTAAGATTCGTCCTTCTGCGTCTTCAACATAGCTGTAGACTTAGTGCTACTGTAAGTATCATAGATTGTCAGATTACAATAAACTAGTGCAATGTCATTTTTTAATGTCCTTTAACAAAACTAATATTTACAGTGAATGTGCGGGCAGTTTTAGGGAAGAGTAGGGAAGGTTTAGAATTCTGTTTAAGTTTTAGTTTTCAATACATTTTAAAGAGTTGGATCATACTGAGAAATAAAATCACCTGAAACAAATTTTTTATTGATTTGGGTTTCTATTGGTGAGATCTTTGTGTAGGAGATTTTTTAGGAAATGATAAAATAAAGAGTGCAAAAGGAGTTGCCTGGGAACATCTAAAACTCCTAGAATGGCAAAGACAGAGTCAACTGAAGCACCCTAAATATCATTTAAACGAATAGGAGCAGTTGAAATACCAATTTGTTGTAGACATTAAAAGGCCTTGTGGTGGCTTTTTAGTTCCGTGCAGCATCTCAGGTTGGTCTTCTGCTGAACCGATTCCATAGACGTCAGTAGGAATTCTTTCCAGATGTATTACCAGCAGTTGAAAGATTTCTAAAGAACAGCGGATGACCTGTGATTCTTTGCAACATGTGGCAAGAAAACTGCTTTGGAACTAATTATAAGAGCATTTCAGTAAGTCTTTATGAATACCCATTCCTTAATGGTTCCAGGTGTACAGCGGTTGTGCCAAGGAGCAGAACCGCTCATGTGAACTCATGAGCCTTAGATTATACTCATATAAGAACTGGCATAGGAGGCTGGCATAGCCCGTCAGGCTCCAAAGGTGTTTCAAAAGGAAAGCAAGGCTCTGCAAGGTCTCTACCACTCCTGCAAGAATCATACCCCATTGTGCTCTTTATTAACTAGGGCACTGCATTCAAAGGGTTGTGGCTTTGCCAGCATTTTATCAACCTGGCCCGTAAAAATGAGACTAAGGGCTTTTTCAGAACCACTGTCATTAGTGTTCTGCATCAGGCGCAATTGTGGTCCCAACTGACCTGGGAGCGGTTAGGAACCAGTTTGTTCACATGGCCATAGTGGAATGCATTGTGGTTCCAGAAAGTGACAAGTTGTGTGTGGTTGCTATTGGAAGAACTACAACATGGCTGCAATCACTTGCGTGTTACTTGCAGTGCAGTTTGCGGCTCCACCGCAATTATGAAAATAGGGAACTCATTGTTAATAAAAAAAGAAGATTGAACATATTAATCCTATGTAGCCATTGTTTTCTTGAGTCTTTTTGATTTTGCTGTGACATCAGCATGTCATATAAAAAAATTCGTCATTTAGATCTTTTTTTAATGTAGCATACACACATAACATTCATCATATTGACTTCTGGCATCAAGAATTTTATATTATAAATCCAGTCACCATAATGATTTAATTAGAGCATGGTATGCCACAGACAACTGCGGTATATCTGCCCACTTCTTGGCCAATGCTCATACCCCAAAGTCTATAATAGCCTTTGGTTCTACATTTTGCATAGACAGACCCAGTCAACTGTAATGAACCAGTCAGTTTTTTTTCTAGGTGCTTTAAAGAATATGGCCCATGTCCTTTTTTGTCTGCCATGCTCAAAATGCGTTATCAATCTGCTTATACCTGTAGACAGTAGATACGTCTGATGTTTTGCAAAGCATATCAAATTGTTTTGGACCCTTCACAAGCAATTTGCTGACATCAAAGAAGAGCTGGGATTCAGAGGAAGAATTTCATAGCCGTCAACAGGGAGCAGGCTGTGTAAATTGGTGGTTTGCTATAGTTCGGCTCCAGCACTAGACTCAAAGTAGAGATTACAGTCATTTTTTTTTCTACTAGGATTATCTGACAGCCTAACAAATTCTGCGGAACCTTCTTCATGATTAAAGCCATCTGTCTGGAAATGCCAGTGGATGAAGTTTCAGATAATAAACACAAATCTGCAGATGCAGATGGAGATGGGAAAACATGGTCTATGGTGGAAATGAAGATTTTTGTAAAACATCTATAGGAAAAGAGAATGGTGCCCCATAGCGAGGGCTGTTTTATCTCTTGCTTTAATAGCCCCTCACAGCCTTTCTTCTCAGATGTTGTTCTTATCTGCACATGTGTGTCCCGCTTAGGAAGAAAAGTAAAGCAAACCAGGAATGCACGTTTGAAATCAAGAAGTGATAAAAGGAAGATTTCTGAAAGTAATATGTCCTGTGCCAATAAGTTTTCCCACAAACTCGTATGTGTACAAAATGTACATAGGATAGAAACTGGACAAGACTGTTGAACCCTGGGGAAAGAAGAGGGTAGAAGTACACTGTCATTCAGCATAGGGCTATATCCGGGGAAAGTGAGGCAGCTTCACAGGGCCATGACCAGTATAAAGAAAATAATGCCTCTATTGATTGTATTTGAATAGACAGGGGCATGGCATATTTTTATAAAATAAGGCTTTAAGGGCAAATGCAACATCTAGCCCTCCAGACCCACTAATATATGTAGGGCTTAAGGTGAAAAGTAATGGCATACCCTGCACCTGTACTGAAGAGCAAAAATGCCTGGGCATGAAGGGGGGCACAATCCTTACCCTCTTGCAATTTTTACAAGCTCTGCTAATCTACTGAAATTGCTTACTTCACATTGTAAGCTTCTTACTGAAGTTCAAACATATCAGATATCCGAGCCTGCCTCATTTGATGGATGAATGACATCCACCAACCTCTAGCCCTTTAACCCCCTAATTTACTGTATATGGGCCCTTAAATTCATTCGTTCATTTTCAATTCTTTCAATCATTGGACCTGAATTAATAAAATTCTCCAAGGCTGAAGGGGATACATTTTCATCAGGGAATCTGGGTGATTCAGCAAAACTGGAATGGATTTCTTAAAAGTTATTTGCTCTTTGTTAGCAAATGTTTTCAATCCTGGACCAGATCCATTCCACGTTTGCTGGTTCACCCAGGTTCACTGATGAAAGTGTTTCAGTCTTGGAGAGCTTTAATAAATCAGGCCCATTGAACCTCAACTTTATATGCGGGGTTAACAAGAGCTTTCTGTTTTGGGGAAGCTTAATACAGCCCTGTGCATGCCCTTCCCACCAGCCATAATCTACTGCATTGTACAGGGAAGCAATGAGACACAGTGATGATATCGCTGTGTCTAAAAGAATGTATGCAATTGTAGCACTCACCCCTGTGGGAGTGTATAGTTTGACATTGGTTCTCTCTTCAATTGGGGTGTATTAAACACCCATGTTCAGTCCTAATATTAGATGTAGGGTTTTAATGATTAATGTAATGATAAGAAATGGGGAAAAGGGGTGCAGAGTGTCCAGATGTGGAGAGCAATGGGCATTGAAATCAAACATCAGATAAGCTCAAATGTCTCGCAATTGTCACCTATTCCCCAGAATATAATACAAGGGGATAATAATATTCCATGAAACTCCCTGCTGGAGTGGGAAATTCATCTTATGACAGTCCGATTTCTAAATCACTCATAAGCTGTCTCATTTGTCCCCTCTTCTGAGTCTCCCTTTCCTCAAGCCTCTTCACTGGCCTTCAAAGCGTCTCAAGCTATAGATGGTTTTCTTGCTGACCTCCTGACAGTCTATGCTTAAGGCCTCCTGGGCTATATTGGGCCATGGTGGCCCCAGGCCATCTGGCCCCACATACTCACTGACATGCCATGGCAGGTTCCCCTACGCCTGGTTCTCCTGATGTTTATCCTATTTAAAACACCAACCTCACTGGGAGCCAATACCTGTGACATCTGTCACTGACACTTGATCCCCCTCTTTGACCAACTGGGAAAACCAGAACTCAAAACCAATCACTTCAACACAGATGTTCCTTGAGGGTTCAAGAATTGGGGGCACCCTTTCCCCTAATAGGGCAATATATAATGAAAACATTAAGAAGTCTTTTTGTAAGCAGATAAAGCTTCTTCTTTAAATAAACCTGCAGGATGCCAGTATAACAAAGCAATACTGTTTGTAAAGAAAGTTAATGTTTATAGCAAGAAAACAGCATTATCTGTGTTAGAAACATGTGCAGTATAATTAGTTGCTACTTTTTCTAGATTTTCCTATATTGCATTTAATTAATTACTAGGAAAACAAAACAGAATAATGGAACAACACTATAAAACTAATAAAATAATTCAATAAAAAATTCTAAAAATGTTATTTTGTCCTTGTGGATTATATTACACGATAAAGATATGTTCTGAAAACATTTTCCTTGTTCAAACAAAATAGTTGGCAGCAAGTTATTTCCTTCAATGCATTTGCCTTTAATATTGCCAGATATATGACATTATTGCTAGGTAATGTTGACTTAATAAATGTATCTCAATGAGACTGTCTTTGTAAAACACTATAACAGTTCTTTTCACCTAGTAATGACTATTTTATTTAGATCTGTGCAATGTAGTAAAGTAGTGATGAATGTAGTAAGCATTGCTTTGTTGCAATGCAATGTATTGCCAATATAGGATCCCAACACACTAAGACTACAAACCTGCCTTGCAGAACACCACAATGCAAAGTCTTGTACATTTTTTGAGTCAAATCATATACAGAATGGAATTAAAAATGGTGACCAGGACTTAGGGTTTTGCTTCCACTTCAGATGCAATCCTGCAGTACATGCAAAAATCTTAAGTCCAATACCCAGCTACTCAATTAATCACTTTATTGAAAATAGTTGGATGTAATTTTTGACAGAAATCTGCTATGGCTAATGTGCCCCTTCTAAACAGGAATCCTTATCACATGTATGCTTTTGGGACTTTAAACCTAAGAGTCTTGTTCTGAATCCTGAACTTTTCTGCCAAAAACAAAAAGACTCAAATAACAGCCATTCATATGGCTAACTGATTGTTTAAAGTTGTATTTTTTGCCTTAAGGTCTCTTTTATTAAATATCACTTTCACCATGCTACTGCTACTGACTGCTTCATTTTTCAAGTAATTCTTAATCTGTGACACACACGCTATAGTGATGTGAAGAAAGAGATTTATTTTGGTTATGTTTTGGCTGGGTTTGAAACAATTCTTTGCTATATCCCAAATTATAGCTTTCAACACTGTTAAGCATTATAGTAATAGCATATGAGGGGGTGCTGAGAAGTTCCTGGCTTTGCCCCTTTCCAGATGAAATAGAAAAATGAGTGTGGGAGCATATGACAGCCTAATATCTTAGTATGTAACTGTGCATCTTTGCGATTCCTAAAACTGTTTTTTCTTTTAGTGAGAAGCTGTGAAGGCAGAGTTACAAGCAAGTTTCACATGGTTGGAGTTACAGGTCGTCATGAAGTTTTTGTTTCTCCAAGGAAAGTCAGCAAGGGACATTCACACTGAGATGTCACAAAGACAAGTGTCCTTCCTTTCCCTGGAGAAACAAAAACTTCATGACGGCCCGTAAGAATCGCAAAGACCTGATATTTGCACAGCTACATACTAAGATATTAGGCTGTCATATGGCCCCACGCTCATTTTTCTTTTTCATCTGGAAGAGGGCAAAGCCAGGAACTTCTCAGCACCCCCTCGTACAGTTGAACACAGTAGTAAAAGAGAAATAAATAATCAGGTTGTTATGGGTATAAAGAACCATGAATACCATGAAACTTAGAATGTTTAAGGCCCACCCCACCTCCAGCTACAAAAAGATTCACCTATTAAAAAAAACTTACCTGATTCTTTCACTGTTTTCTGCAATAAAACTCCAATTCTGAAGCCCAGGCCTACTGTCAGCTCATCTTATTTCAACCACTTGTTATGATGCCCCCCTTGCCATCAGCCAATTCTTCATGACCTGTGAGGAAACACCAATGAGCAGTTATTAATGAGTGTCCCGATCACCATTCAGCACTGTGGACCCCAAAGAAAGATCTTCCAACTCTGCCATGAGCAAGAAACAAGACTCAGGGCCATGCACAACTATTTTGGGCATTTAGATAAAAGATGTTTTAGGTGCTATAGAGCGGTGCATGGTATTGCTTATAGGAGGAAATGTCTCTTCCCAAAGCCTAATAATGGGCATAGAATGGCAAAGAACTTCAACCACCTTCAGTCACCGACATATAAAAATGGACATTTAAATGTATATGGCAGGGATCATGGTGGTAGGTTCATCGTTTTGGTGATTCAACACAGGTTGCAACTCGGCAGCAGTAAAAGGATTGAAATTTCTTATAGCAACATTCTGGAGAAATAAAGATATGATCTGGTAATTATTATGGCAACAAGAACAGGATATATTAGCGTATAAAGAGTCCTTGGGCATTAGTCCTTGGGCAAACTTGTTTCATATATAAAACTCTGCACAAAGCCTTCCACATGCTCTTCCTTTTTGCACAATATTCTGCATTTTGGGAGGAGCAAATGTTTTCTATATGCTTGAGGCAGATTTATTCTTTAAATATTGCCACAGACTGACATACTTTAAAATTAGAATCTGTTTGCCACAATATCCAAACTTTAATGATGCAATTTTTCCTACCTGCAGTCTACTCATTCAATTAGGTGGAATGAACTAATTAAACCATGTCTTCTCCATTCAGATCACAGACAGAAAGTAGAGTGACTATTCCACCAAAATTTAAGTCGGACAACATAATACTCTGCTAAATTTTGGGTACACAACCATTGATGTTAGGGCCACAAGTGTCAGCGTGTCCCAGTTTCCAGATCCTATAGTTTTAGCCCTTAAAAAACAATGAACCATGTGATTACAACAAGTACCCAAATAAAAAAATGTATTCACCACCTGTGGACCAGACTCACCTTAGTCTGGATAATAAAAATAACAGGCAAGGGAAGACTATTCTTCAGAAAAGCACAATGCTTGTGGCAAGGTTTCTTCCATTTGACAATTTTTTTGCAATTGGTTTTATATTGTTAGAGCAAAAACAAACAAATAGTCTCAAATACCAACTTAAAGATGGCATCAATAAATTAAAACTGATTATCAGTAGTGATAGAACATGTTTCATAACATAAAGCTTAGTACAGTAGGGCCATTTTAGAAAAGTAAATATTTATATGACTTATTCCAACACATATCCCAAAAATAAGAGGCTGTACGCACTGTATGTAGACAATGGTTGACATGACAGAGTAAAATCTGTCGATCAACAAGAATGTATAACCCAACCGCTTATAGCCAAAAGGATCCAAAAGCGTTGAAGTCAAAAGGAACTAGTTCTAATGAAGTACATTACAGCTTTTCTAGAACAGAAGGTTTCACATAAATCTAAAAAATAAGAGGATTATTCTTTATTTTGTTAGTAAGCAGAGCTATGCAAGTCATTATTTGCATGCTGAACCACTGGTGTGTATCACTGATACAGCCTAATACTTTAGTGCCAATTCCAACTGCAAACCACTACCTAAAGCCTTTTGTTCCTTATCAATGCAATGAGGGCTGGCAGTGGCTTTTTTGGAGTTGGGCTTGGGAACCAACAAGAAAGTAAAATTTGACAGATTAAGGTGACAAAAGAAATCAAAAAGCATTACGTTAAACCCATAGTACAGTATAGGCAAGGTATGTCTCATTCCATCACATATCCAATAACTAAAGGGATTAGTTGCTACCTAAATGAATTCAGAAAATGCAGTTTAACATTAAATTAAAATTAGATAGCTGATACATGACATGACACCTAACTCCCTATGTAAACCAAGGCTATAAGATGCAGGGTTTATTCTGCACCAGAAACTGCTCCATTGGATAGAGGTTTAGTTTTGGAAACCTGAACTGATAAAATACAGAAACTAGTACTGCTGACCTTCCTTTTTTAAAATACTAGCCGTCTGGCTATCATGCTGATCTAGTGGCTTCTAAATTCACTCATTGAATGCTGCATGCCTGTTTAGAGCCAGTGATTTGGAAATTATTTATGCAAGACCTTAAATTAGTAATTAGATTTCAGATATTAGTTTATTTAGACTGAGGTCAGCAATAGCATCTCTGTATTTCTCTCTGTTCTGGAAAAAAGGGAATGATTAAATGATTTTTGCTTTAGCATGTGCGGATAACATGTTAATTAACCGTAAAATAGGTAGCAAGAAAGAACAAAAAAAAATCACAAGCTAGTTTTCCTTAAAAACCACCAGAAATCAAGCTGCTAGGAAGTAGCCATTGGTACTTACAACAATGGCTTTAGATGAAAAAATGAGCGTTCTACTTGCTTTTTTTTAACATACAATAGGTTCACATTGTTTTGCTCCCAGTTGCACCCTCTGCAAAACATTGCATGGTTACCAGCCTTCATCCTATGTCAGCACCGGCCCTTGAAAATGGGTTAAAGATCGAAATCTCTGCTCATGCTGAATTGATTTAAAATGTAAAGAAGCCAGCATCTGTCTTTTTCCTTTACTGTGTCCATTATTACCATCAGGGCACATAATAGGTCACTTCCAAAGACATCAACAGCAGTTTTAAGAGCTGTCACTGAGGGAGCTTTGTAGTGGGAGTTCCTGCCTGTGATACATGGCAATTAACTTTACTGCATAAATGACCTTAATGAAATTATTATGAAGCCTTCCCGCTGCTGAGACAGAGAATAGATTTGATGCCTAAGTGTCTTCTTTTGCATTCCGTTACATGGGTTGCGCAAACCTTTCATTCTTGGCAATGTGTACAGTGCCATTGTGCCCTCGGCAATGAATAGATGAATGATTAAAGCACTCATAAATGCAGATTGTAGGCTCTTTTCTTTGACAGTCTGTAAAAGATGGTAAACTGCAATCAAACACTAGTCATACATAGGCTAATCTTTATTCTGATACAAGAAAAACACATATTTAATATTTTATTACATGAAGAACTCTGTGGAGAATGGGCTACCATACTATTCAACTTAGAATTGCCAATTTCATGGTAGTGGTAGAGGGTATACCACCGACCAGTCTTGGACTAACCTTTTTTTAGAATGATGGGTAATATCTGCATAAATGTTTTAGAGTGTGTAAGTTCATGCTGGGTTGTCTAATAAAAAAGCCCAGCAATAGCTCTGGACCCTTTATTTAAAAATGAAGGGTTGTATCATTTACTTATGTAGCTGCATGTGTAACCTAAAATCAGCAACTAAGATCCACAAAGGTTGGGGGGCCTAAGACAGGTATTCACAGAACAACTGAAGTTTAAAGTAGAACTAAAATAAAAAAAAACTCACCTTTACTTCCGCAGATCCTACGATCCCTCCAGAGGTTTCCTGGATTTGGTTCCACTCTGTACTGTTACCCATCACAGAGAAAGCACCGGGCTCCACCAACTTCTTTCTTCTTCTTCCTGTCTCTGCCTACACCACCCCATCCCAAACTGCACAGGTGTAAGATTGGGTGACGTACCCTGCTGTAAATAGGAGAAAAAGAGTGCTGAATTCACTGCACAAGCGCGAGATTGACATTTTTTCCCCCATTGAAGAAAAAGCTCCAGCTCATGATTCCCAGGAGGCTCTGCGCTCCCATGTAAAAAAAAAAAAAGTTTTCATACCCTCACCTAAAAAAAAAAAAAAGAACATAAAAGTGTTACATAAAAGTGTTGTCTACCCTGGTGATATATCTTCTACGTCTTCATCCAGGTTGATTGGCCAGACCAGAATGGCATAACCCAATGCATGCAAGAGTTTATTCATTCCCTGCAGCCGTACGTGTCGGTATGCATGTGTGCAATTCGGAAAAGATAAGGTAAGGCATACTTACAGGCAGGTAAATATGTTTTATTCCAGAAGGGACATTTCCTTTGTCAATAATCAACTTGCCTGTTTGCCTGAAAAAAACATAGGACTATTCATGCTGGACTGCTTGACATGTAGTTTTCTAACTTGACATTTATTTCAATGTTACCCCCAAAAATACACGCAAATGTCTTTTAACAAAATCTGTGATAGTTGTCCAAATATTAGGAAACTTTTATACATGCTTCACTAAAAATACACAGTTACAATAACACTAACCACGTCCTATACATCACTTTTATAGCTTCAATTGAGGTAATCTAGGAATGTATCCATGAGGCTATCTGCAAATCCTTCCTCACTTACTCCATAATAAATACCATACGTTACAACCCCACACTCCTCCAAACATATATATGTAAGTTATGCTTTTGCTATAAAGCTGCCAGACAGAAAGGCACAAATAATTAGGAAGTCATACCGCAATGTAACCTTATTTTATATGATTTAGTTATATCATTTAAATCTGCCACATGTATATTTATTTTATGAGGTAATATCTATCTTTCCAATATCACCTTTGGTTGAACCTATGACACAGAGTTAGTTAACTGTATATTTCTCGCATGTCTCCCATTCTGAATTTCCAGACCTTTAGATGTATATTATTAGCAATGTCAAGATATTTACTTTGCCCTCTGCATAACAAAATTACCAGTTAAAGTGAATCTCGCTTTCTTGAAAAACTTATATGTATACTGTGCTTTCAACTATATATATTTATATATATATATATATATATATATATACATATGTGTGTTTTTTAACTGCCTGATTACGACTGTTAGATTACATATTCCAAAATTACATTTTATATTGTCTACTCTCTACAGACCAATAAAACCAATGTTATCCTTATTAATTTATTTGTTTATTTGGGGGGGGGGGCGAAGATCTAATTTGCATTCTTTTTTTATATCATAGTCAAAACACAAGCCTATTTGCTATATATGAGGCACACATATGTCACAGTTCTTGAATCCACAAAAACTGAATCTCAGCCCCTTTCAGATTTACTGTTGAAAGCCACAGCTCTTAGCCAATCCCAGCCACCCCTCTTCAACTACTACACTGTCGGCCACAGGGTTTGGCAACCTCTATGTCCTGTGCAATTAAGGTGCAGTTCATTCCTCCAGGGGAAGAAAAGCAACTGTAAGGCCAAACAGGACTTGTTACGTTTAGAAGCTTTACTGTAATCCTCCACAAACCAAACCACGCCCAAACATGTGCACAAAATGTTTCCCCACCTGAATGTGCCTCCTAGTTTTTAATTTCTGGACTTTAACACCACATGACTCCTATTTATTCTTTATATATTGACTACCTCTACACCTATGACCATTAGATGGATTGTACTGTCACATAATTCCTTACCCCCAATTTACATCACTTACCATCCACATAGACATTCCTGGTATATATTGCATTTTCTTTGACATTTGTACTTCTTATCCTTCAGTTATATTTCAATTTCATTCACATGTGCACACATATACAGTTGTGAGGAATCCATAAAGTTGGTTTTGGATTTGTATTTGACCTATATTATGGATTATGGATTATGGTTCTGATGCTGGGCGTGCCTCTGTTTCAAAGCTTTATCAACTCCGTCCATGCCGCTGGCCAATCAGAAAATAACCTCTTAACCAGCCCTGGCTTTTTAGCTAGCTCTCAGACTCCATTTTGTGTTTGTGCAACAAGTCGTGTCTCCTTTGTGTCTCCATTGTGCCGATCCGTTAGTTCTGTGAACTAGTTCCTGTACACCTCCTTCTTAATTCAGTATTTCCTCTGTCCAGCTCCTGCGCTAACCCCTCGTTGTCCAGTCTGTTGGTTCCCAGCCAACTTCCCTGTGCTGTTCCTGTGTTCCTGTGGATATCCCTGCTTCTCCTGTACCTCCTTCTGTTTCCAGTGTCTCCAGTGTACCCTGTGCCCGCAGTGGCCCCTGTGTCATTGCCGTCTGTCTCCTGGATTCCTGGCTATTGACCCCCAGGCGTGTGACCTGACCTCTCTTGCTTGCTGTCTCAACCCCGGCTTTCCTTTACTATCCTCCTGCCTGGTGATTTTGTACCGTGCTTGCCCACCTTGGTGTGCCCAAGGACCGCAACCTCGCCGTAACAAGCAGCGCAACATCCTTACCATCAGAGGCTGTGGAGAAAACCTGGTTACGGCTTAGACTCTGCGACTTGGCCCTTCTCAGGGCTCGCACCACGTACATATGCCCCCTAGTGGTCTTATCTCTCCGTGCTTGACACCCTAGGTTTTTAGGTTTAGGTACCTAAAAAAAGCAATTAGGAGTAACTTCGTCTCGATCGCAAACCATGGTTACTGGTCAATCTTTAACCATTTTAATTTATTAAATATAGATATTTGATTTTTGCACAAATAGCTTATTGCACAAATTTGATTTATGAATGTTTCACTGTATACAAACTGTATTTTGTACTGATAAAAACTTTACATTAACTTGATGACAACTAGACCACCTTGATACACAGACCCTCATACAATCCCCTTATTTTCCTATCTTTTTCCTACCTTTTTTTTTGTATTTAAGGGGGAGGCCATCTTTAAAACCAATTGACGGTAAACTATATCCTATCCCAGTTACCTACAATAAAATGAAATGTAGCATGCAGGGATCAATGGGATGAATAAACACAGCCAGATTTCATTTGCTACAGGCTTGGTGAACATTCTAGGTACAGTAATATTCTGAAGTACAAGCCTATGGATAGTCTTCTAACTCACCATGACAATGCTGATGGCCATATTTCTGCAACAACTTTTTTGTATATCACTTTACTGCAACCCTGCATGAGAGTGACTCTGAATTTAGGAGCAGTACAGCATTGTTTTTTCCCAATCAGATGAAACTGTATTACCTGTACTTCACTGACATTATCAACATGTCTTTGTGGCTAAGACAAAACTGTAAGTGCAAACAGACTTACTTAGGTGCTCGAGCACATTTTTAGTAAATGTCAACACGCTACTTTAAGTATACTTTCCTACCTATTCTACACAGCACAAGTAGTACGTGAAGCCTTGTTTTGCTTTGTTTCTTTTTATTTATTATACATCTATTTATTAGTTTAGGAACAGGCGCAATCCTTGTATGGGTCACCTGCTCTTGAGATTTTTTAACATCATCTGGGCAATGTTTACGTCCACCTTTCCACCCTAAGAGAGTATGCTGTAGTGTAAAGGAGCAGGAGAAAAAAGTTTAGTTTTTTTTCATATTAGGTAAGAATGGGTGTGGTGGGGGGGTTACAGGGTTTCTCATAAAATGTATGCCTGCTGTTTATTGAAGGCTAAAAACTGTAAAGTCCTCCTATGATATTGAAGAGATGTTCCAGTAAAAGATGCACACATGTTTCATCCACTAATTGCTAAATTCCAACACTCCTCCACTTTGAATGTGTTGAGCTATTCCTTACCCTGCCTATATACTACTCTGTATCTCAAGATAGTTTGTCAACCTTAAAACAAAACACTTGGATCTGATTCTTCACTCATACAGATGTTATATGCTTGTTTCTCCTCTATGTTTACCCACTGTCATCCAGGGGCACACTGACCACAGTAGTGGTATGAGATGATTATCTAACCGGCGATTCTGTGCTGTGCGCCGTCACATTAACAAATCACATTTATTTTTTTCCAGCAATGTCACTTGCAGCAGCAAGAAAAGCAAAAAAAATAGCAGCAGCCCCTGCTTCCCTTTAGCCGTGCAGCCTGGTGTATTTTATTGGCATCCCCAGCACATACTCTGAGGCTGTGCACAGCTGAAGAGGATTTTAGAGGTAGATCAGCTCCTGACTCTATCTTGCACTGTCATTGGCTGTTAGGGCTTTATAGTCTTTCCACTAGCGTTAAGCTGGGCTGACTTGCTGCTGGAGTGTGAATTGGTAAGATTTACTGTTGCTGACCTTGCCTGCTTACTTTTACTTTTTCTTAGACTTTTGCCTGTGACCCCAACTCTGCTTTTGACTTTGCCCCTGTGTACCTCGTCTAGTGGATGGATTACCTGTGTATGACCTCTTGCTCTGTGTTCTGGACTTGTCTCAGCTGTAATCTTGGTTCTGCATTATCTGTGGGCTCCTGGTCCTCTGTCAGTCCTTCCCAGATAGCATCCCTTGCGTACAGATGTCCTGGGGTCAACTGTGGTCTGGCCTCCCTAGACTGAGCATGGGCTTGCTATAGGTGAGAAGTGCGGCGTTAGATTGGGGGACTGGTGTGTGGCGAGTACTGTTGTTGCACCGGGGCCTTCTAAGTCCCTATTTACTTCCCTTGTACTATTGTAGGCACCCACAACCAAACATCTACCCACCAATAATTCTCTATTCCCTCTGCTGTCATTTATGATGTGGAGTCATGTCTTCTGAAATATCCCCCTGTTTTTGCCCCCAAAAAAGCACATGACTCAATAAAGTGAATTAAATGTTCACAGTCCAGAAGAGTAGTAGGGTGAGATACTAGTGAAAAGCCAGTGTAAAAAAATTTGTGTTTAGAAGTAATTATGATCTTGTTGAACATTGCCCAGAGCAACAGTAGTGCTGACATCCTATGGTGTCTAGAAGTACCCATTTATAGTTTATTCAAACCTTTGTTCCCATGAAGGCCCTCGGACTTTGGGACCAAGCTGTATATTGGGCTCCAAGTTAAAACTTCATCCAATATTAACAAATACTAGGCAAACATAATATGATATTCTTTAGATGTTATTTTTGAATCATTAAAATTATTCCTTGTGATTGACTACAAGTATTCAATTTACTATTCATCTCATGATAATTATTCTGAATAATGTTTGATGATTTGATCTCAATACAATGGTTAACCAAACAAAAAAAGACACCTTGACCAACCAATTGTCAATCATTCTGGACAGATTTTATTTGCTTTCATTGATTTTTTTATCAAAGTTTTATTAATCATAAATTTTGCATTAGGTATGGCTAGTTGTAGGTCCTAAATACAGCCAGCGCCTATTATCCATTAGCACAGAGATCTATTTCAAAACAGATATAAGTACTTCCAGACACCACAAAGTGTGACCTTGTTACTGTGGGAACTTTTTTAAGCCAGGTAGGATTTTAATAAATTAATACACTGTTTTAAGATAGGCATCTAAGAATGTTTAAATAACTGAGCAAATCTAAATGTGAGACTGTAGGTAATATTCAAGCCAATACCTAACATCAACAATCACAAAAGACAATCCTAAAACATATCAAAATGGTTTCAGCTTTTATTCCACAGTGGGTCTCTTATCCTTTAATAGACTTATAACGCACATTCCTTTAAAGCAAGCCTGCTAAACATATGTGAATACCAGCTGTTTGTAGAACCAAAGGTGATGGAGCCAATATGCAAAAGTAATAAATACACCACAGGTTATACTTTCAGAGCCAAAAGTGACCAACATTGCCAGACTGGGACAAAGCAGCAGTTCTGGCATATTGAAACCATATCTATGTAATTGAGCAATGTTTATGGCATACAAGCTGTACAATCACCACCGAGAAATCCACATAAGTTCACAAGCAGCATTAATAAAACTTTACTAAAGTTACTCAGTGGGCTTTATTTAATAAAGATCTCCAAGACTGGAGAAGACAGACTATCGTGGGTGAACCAAGGTGATCCAGCAAATCTGGATTGGATTTTCTAAAAATTATTTGCGATTAGTTGGCCAATGAAAAAGGCAAGTATGTATAAATATTCAATGACTGCAGAGAAATATGTAAATATGTAATGAGTTGTAGCGAAATTTTATCCCACAATGAATGCAAGTAAATAGGGGCTTCTTAAGGCTTCTCTTACAATAACTTACCAGTGGCAAAGCTTTATATATATAGAATGTAAATGATAAAAGGTTAGAATATAAGTGAAAAATACATGAAACCCAATAATTCCAAACTGGGGAACATTGCTCTCTCTTGATTAACCCCAGTTACTGAAGATATGTCATGGCAGTGCTTGCTTACAATGTGGAAATGAAGCATGATTTGAAGCATAAAGCAGATTTATTGTCATTATATCCTCTCTGCTCTAGATTTACAACACCTTTTAGAACTGGAAATCGATTCCAAAATAAGTACCTAAAATAGATAAACTGACTTACAGTCACTATCATCCACAGCTTGATCTCACTGTGTGCTGAAATCAGCTCCTTACTGTAAGGAAACGTTTGCTTTGATGTATAAAGAGCAGGATAAAAGCTTCTAATTGCTGAGTAAACCAACCAGGAACACTTTGTGTGAAAGATGAACTGATCTGTAAGCAACAAAATGTTTTTTGATGTTTACAGCACTTCTTCTGTACAGGATATGACCTAATTATCCATAATAGCTGCTATCAGTACTAAATGTACTGTGAAATAGCAGTCATTGCGTTTTTACCCGAATGACATTACTTACATGATAAGGGCAGGTAGAATAATTATATGAGGATTATGAAGTTGGGTAGGTTTTTATTGTATGTTATGCCAAACTTTAACTCCATTTTAATGCCACTGAAAAGCCATTAGTGCACAGAGTGCCTTTGTGGCATTGTACCCAGTGTTCCGAAGTTAAAGTAAGAGAGAGGTGTCAGAATGTAGACACCATGTAGTTGCTGCAAAGACCCAAAACCTATTTGGAGAAAATAAAGCCTGCTGTAATTCTGCATATGTGTAAATGTGTAAACTCCTTGTAAGAAGTGAGTGACCCATCTTTTGACTTTCATGTTACTCCTCCAGTGATCAACCTATACAAGTCCTATACCCCTCCTATACAAAGACTGTATATATATTGAGAATTTCTTGACTTTACTACGTATGTGGGATCTGTTCTGCTCTATGGTGAATTGTCCATATCTGAGCTTCCCTGATGGGCTTGCTAGTATATTATACCATAAATCTGCTGTAAACTTCCTAACACCAAAGCTGCAATGTAACTTCCTGTACTCCAATGGTTGATGAATGAAATATTTTCGGATGAAGGTACCTGTAACCACCTGAGACTCCAATGCACTGAATATTAGGTCATATATGTCAGTACTGTTTAACATCTAGAAGCTTTAGAATCCTTATGGTTTTATGGTCCATTGATGGTTCTGTTGTATTCTACACTGAGCAATGAGTTACACGGGGTGGTGAGTTTCTTGAGGATAGCTTGAAGAGTTCATTGTAAACTGTATTGGCATAATCCCGTTAAAGACACATGTTATCTGCAACTGTTAAATAACATGCTTGCTTACTAGAAAACTTTGGCCTTTTTTGTTTCTATAAAATCTTCTAACTTGGCATATAATTTGGATGTCTGTAAATCAATGCGATGAACAAGGCACATTCCAAGGTATTTATGGCCTTTAAAAAAAAAGACGTTTGAAGTACATTTGGTATCAATACAGATTTCAGAAACCAAGAGCCTTTGAAGTTAAGCATTTGTTTCAAATCGTATAGTGGCAGATTTGTTGGTGCTCAAGAAAAGATAGAGGACCGTTTATCCAATTTTTAAGCACTAATAAGATAATAATATAATATAATATTGTGGAATTGTTAATTCTAAACAAGCTAGAACTGGCGTCATAAATTATAGCTGTACAGTGGTTATCAAAAGAATCCAAACCCTGAGTAGTTGCATGTGTTATACCCTGGGAAGTAAACATAAAGTAGCACTGGCATCTTTTTTATGTTGACCAGAGATGGGCTAAAGGTGATTCTTGGTGGGCAGAGTTTGTAGATCATAATGTTATTCTTTTTAAACTGATGCCCATACTAACCTATGTAAATGAGCTTCTGATGACATCCAACAGCTCATTTTAATGATGCTTTAAATATTGTTACTTTTAGCTTTTGGATAGGTCTTCAATCAAGATTCATCCCAGCTTGCATTCTCACTCTCTGATGCATTTTGCCCAAAAAGGCCTTAATTAGAGAGATGAAATGATTGGATATTTCTTATTTTATGCTACAAATGACCACAAGATGGGAGTTAGGCTATGTACACACAGCCAATACAAGCTGTCAGGCTTGTCCCAGATGAGGATCTGACATGTGTACAAAGGTCGTACAACATCGTTCATAGATTCTTTCTGGTGGATCCACGAATGACGGAAGATAAATGACAACAATGGATGTGAAGAGAGAAGAGCTCAGCGGGGTGCCACTGGCTCATTTTCCCACCTCCCCTCTCCATAGAAAAGAACAGTACTGTATGTACAGAACTCCTTCATTCATCTTTTAGTCGTCTGTCACTGGAAACAATCCTAAAAGATAGTTTCCAATGACAGTAATTGAGCGTGTCTACAAAGCCTTAGTTGTGTTTCCTGTACACTTTTCCATTACCAATAAATTGTTTCAATTTTCCATATTGGTTGTAAAAATAATACCCTGTATGACAAGCCTAAACTTGTGATTAAAGTGAATAAATCTAATTGTTTAACATTTAGGCCAAGCAACTAATAAACACAAGAGCTTGTCATCAGTATGTCATACAACACAAGAGAAGGGTTGGTTTTCAGCCTAATTCATTTTTTAAGATTAATCAAAAATGATACCAAGGCGGCACCCAACTATATCTGCTCCCCACTGATGGTGCAGACACAACTTTCAAGCCCATCTATGCCTATGATTTACCAAGCATTATGGAGCAATTGCTACTCCCAAAGTTCAAAAAGTTAAACATTTTTTTTAAATTACATAAAAAGTCCCAGGTCCATTCCACATCAGAGTCTCAATCTCACACATTTCACATCCTAAAGACTTAAACAAAGCAGTGAAACAGATATTTTCATTCTCCATGCTGGAAAGTCTGTTTAACTGACCTCAAGATCAGAGTTAGTAGTGCTTCTTGTATACTTTTCTCTAACAAGTAGAAATGCCTAAATTGTTTGTGTTGTTTGTAAATATAAGCTCCAATATGATCAGCCTAAACCAGTGATTGAAGTACATGCTTTGGCCAAACAACTGGAATACACAAGGGCTTGTAATCTAATCATTACTCTTACAATAATACTTATACATATATACACAACAATATACAGTAATATATTGTTTCTGATGCAAGGACCTATGCACAAAGGGAAGTTTGTCTTCAGTGAAGTTATCCTTTTGTAAAGGACACGACTGACTATGTGAACAGTGGGTTCCATATGGGAGCGTTGGGTTTGGGAAGGGGGTTAATTTGAGGATAGAATATGAGTCTCTGTCTCCGTTCCTTTGTACCGTAAGCTATCAATGCTAATCTCACAGTGCTGAATGTGAATACTTTACTTTTTCAAGTACTTGCATATTTCAGATTTATACTGGACATATTTTATAGATAAATTGTTCTCTGCATGGGTGGTGGTGGAGGGAGAGATCACACTTAGTATTTTTGAGGTTGTATACACGTGTTTGTGATTTATAATGCATTTATATATATTTTTTGTCTTCATGGGTGTTAATTCATCTGTGATCTAGGAGTAAACAGCTGTATATATGGATTCAAAAACTCTCAATCTGTAATTATACGATCTGTATAATTCTATCTAATCTGCAACCCAATTATTAGGTACCTATGTGACCTCTACTATATATTATATTGTCATAGATATATAAAAGTTATTCCTGCTATATATGTTTACATACATAGTATAATTTATAAAAAAACTCAAAACCCATAAACAGTTTACTATGCACGTGGGCTCATGAAGTGCCAGTTTTTCATCAGGAAGCTAAATTATAGACAGTAGCCCTAATGCCCTGTGATCTTGTGTTGTAGAAAAGCATAAAAATTCTTATGACAGCCTAACAAGACCTCTGCATGCAGCCATCTTCAATAAAAGTGGCACGCTAATGAGAAGCAGACGTGAGACACAGTCTAGAAGACAAAGTCTGGAATACATTTTTTATGAAGTTATTGTTGCCTTTGCTTTATTTACCAGAAATTTAATACCGATGACACCAATAACTAACTCCTATTTTTATCCTTGGAGCTAAATTGGCTAAAATAAAGGTCTCTTTTCTCCACTAGTCATTTTATGTGTAAATAAGAATAACATGGGCACAAATTTCTGGCCTGTAACATAACTAATTCATGAAATGGTGCCACCTGCAATAACATACCTCTTGGAGCTTAAAGGCTTAAAAATAAAAAAAGCACAATAAATGAAATATTTAAGCAAAGACTAAACAAACTCTTAAATAATTGTTGCAATAATCATTGCATTGTTTTTAGGTAAATATATTTTAAAAAATAAATAATAAATACTATATTGGGTATAAGTATTTATAGAAAAATCAAATAGTGTTTTTTTAATTAAAGAACTTATTTTTTTGTACAAAATTGCAATAGGCAAGTATACAACTAGATATGATGTACTAGATAAGTATTTTAAAGCGTACCTAAACTCAGAACTTTTATTTTACATAGAAGGGCTAACAACCCTTTTATTGAAAGTACCAATTTTGTTTGTGTTATTTTTAAGTCCAACACGCTTCTTTTTTTGATTATGTGATCAAAAATGAATAGGAGCACAAAGCCGGGATACCTACGTCACGCATCCCGGGAGGTTCTTGGCTGCTCCTTCTGCGCAAGCAGGAGCATCTTGGGCATGCGTAGAAGGAGCCCTTTCATCAACACAGAAAAAAATGCTGATTTCACGCATGCGCAGTGAGATTGACAAGTTTTTTCCCAATCTACGTCACCCGATCTCGTGGGCAGTGCGGAAAAAGAAAGGAGAAGATGGCAGCACCGAGGCGAAGACGGATACCGGGATGACGCAGAATGCAAGAAACCTCCCGACGGACAGACTGATCTGAGGGATTGAAGGTAAGTGTGATTTTATTGTTTTGGGTTAGTTTTGGGTTTAATTCTTCTTTAAGCATTTGAAAGGTAATAGAAACTGGTGAATGTATTAAGCAGTGCACTAAATACAAGGAGCTCTATTTATGAAACAGGGAATCTGACATTCCCTCAAATATTCCCTGGTGGGAATCAACTACTGCCGTTGAAACACATGGACCTGGAGGATTTTCACAAGGAAATATTTGAGGAAATGTGGGATTCCCTGTTTCATAAATAGAGACCAAAATGGTAATTCTGTGTAAATGTAATGTGCTATATGTGCTGTAATGCACTTATACACTATACCTTCATGTGAATGTATTGTAATGTCGCAGCAAAGGACAAAGCTTCAAGGGAAGGAAATATGTTATGTTTAAGATTTATGGGTCCAGTTTTATGTAGCGGTTTTAAGTTAACTTTCAGCTGGTTATTTAGTTCACAGTGGGTGCATTTCTATTAGGTGGTGGTTGTAACAACGGCATTATATGTGGAAGACAGATGGTGTCAAAGGCCTTCACCCTTGTTTAGGATGGTTGTTCTAGCTTGATTCTAGCTTTTTTCACATCTCCTGTAAACCTCTTGTCCACATTTAATGCTGTTTGGAAACAATTCAAACCAAAAACCTCATGTAAATCAAAGGATTAACACCTCTGCAGACTTCCTGACATCGAGGATGGAGTTATGTATGTTAAGCAGGGTGGTTCCACAACTTTTACACCTCCTTTCCTGTTTTTGCTTAATCAACATCTGCCTTGTCACATTCCATGGTAATTGGATTATTATGTCTGTGTTACCTGTGTGGATATGAATGCCTAGGCATTTTCCTGGCACTCATTAGAACTAAGGAAGTGGCTTGGATAAGCTAGAAAACATCTTCACATGATAAGCACCAGTCCTATCTGCTAATTACTGTGAGCCATAATCTGTACAATTATATTGGATATCATAGATTTGGCTTAGTTGTAATTGGACTCATTTATTGTATATTTGTGAACAGGTTCAGTTTTTATTATCAAAATAAAATCTTACAAAAAAGCTGCTAAAGGATAACTTTTAATACAGTTCTTAGTAAAATATCACCATCCCCAGTCAACTTCCCCAAGTCTTATTTGTCACCACTTCTCCAGAATCTTTGTTGAGCAGCTCTTCTTCAAAACCTTTTTGAAAATTTGCACAGTAAAATCTCCATTATACCCCTGGAAGGACCACTTATGGCGGTCTGCCTTTCAATAGCGATGAGTAAAGGATTGTGAAAAAACAGAAACCATGAAAAAGAATTTTGAGGAGGCTGGGGGAGGGTCAAGGGGGTATGGACAGGAGAAATGTAAAGAATAATTCTATGTACACTTATCTCTTATTTTATGACAAAGGATTCCCGGAGCACTATTTGATAGCTATAGAAAGAAGCAGCTGCCTGGGCACCAGCGTGCTAATAACTACAGGGATTGATGGAAAACGTATATTAAACCTGACAATGGGTACACAGAACTTAAAACATGATAATTATTCAAATTCTTCATCGCTGTAGCCAAAACTAAACAGCTATGCCTAGAGATAGGCTTTACCTTGACTAAAAACCTGTTAATATATATATGACCAGAGGTGAGAATTGAGCCATAAACCAATCGGTAGTCTAAAAGCCTGCTGGTGAAACTCAAACATACAAAGCACTGGCAAAAAGGATTGAAACAACTAAATTCATTTTAGAACACATGAAAAACATTCCAATATTTCAGGTCTACATATGAATGTAAGCATAGATCAGAACAAAAAGGTCCATCTTCCTAATGTCTGTCCTGGTTCATTGCTTTATAAACCTAAACACATAGGTTTGACTTGTAAAAAGCTTGGGGCGCTCCAAGGTTGTATGTGTTAAATAATAATCCGGGGTCCTTTTGGGTATGCAACATTCTATGGGTCATTCCATGCAGTGCCAAGGATATAAAAACCAAAAACATACTTCTACCAGTTCCTCTAACCTCTACCTATATCAGGAAGGTTCAAGCAATATGTTCCCTATAATAATAAAAATAAAGGGATTACAAATATGTGAGGTCCATTTCTATTGAGGTCCAAAGGCAATATCTGTACAATAGTTTGTCTTATACTACACAGGAATGTTGGTACAATTCCAAACATTATGGGCTTATCATGCAATCAGGGGTTGAGCCTTTTAGAGTTCCCCTTTTTCTTGGGTCCTCTACTCAAGGTCCCCCCGGGAAGTTGTGAGATTTACACACACCAGAATGGACACAAAGCAGGGTGATGGATTTATACAGAAATTTTTCTTTTTTTATACATCAACAGACAATTATTAACTTTTTTACTAAAACAGTAAGAAATGCAATCAGAATGAGCAAAGTATAATGCTCTGTAACAACTTATCATGAATTATTATTATTATTATTATTATTATTATTATTAATATCAATAAATAGCATTATATTACGCAGTGCTGTACATTAAATAGGAGTTGCAAATGACAGGCAGATACAGACAGTGACTCAAGAGAAGGAGAGTACCTTGCTCCGAAGAGCTTACAATCTAATCAGCAAAGGTAAACATTTAATGTTGGGTGTTGCTACCATTGGTCACAGTTGCATTGTATCTTCTCACTGATCAGCAAGGAAATGGCATTTGTTTTTCCCACTATCCACCAATGCCAGAGCATTTGATCTTCCTACTGACCATAGATTTTTTTGCGTCCATTGTACAATAATGAAAGGACATTACATTTAATTCTTTCCTTCTACTGATGAATAAAATGCTAGGCCACTTTTCCTCCCACTGACCACAGAAACCTCAATTTTTCTATTGACTGAAGCTAGGGAATTCCTAATCTTACTACTCACCAATGCTACATATATTCATGGACTGGCAGCAGCTCCTTGTATTCATATGCAACATAATATTTCACTTTTTAATTCTGGCTGTAATAAATAAAAAAATGTGCTATACATTCCTTCAAAGGCCATTGAAGTTGATAATACAATGGGGATATAGTATGGTGGAAGTGTTACTTTGATTTAAAGGTGGCAATAATTTATAATACTAAATACAAATTCCAAGCCTAAGGGGGGACGCCTTTTCAATTTATTATGGGTCACAGGCCAAAAAAGGTTAAGAACCTCAGACTCAAAGTAGCACAATCTAATGGAAAAAGTAGACTATGTGAATGCTTTGAATTATATTGTTTCCAAGCCATGCTGTGCGTATAACATGTATTGTCTAGAATTAAGCCCACATGTATAAGATTCCATGTAAACAACTACAGCAGTGTTGCATTGAGTTTAGACACCACTGTCTATTCTGTGGTTTTAAGATAAAAATCTGTACAAATAATATATTCCAAAAACAAAAATAATTGTTAGAATTTATCATGAACCAGTCTGCCATCTTCTGGTAAGCAAACTTTTCTGTCTGCATTAGACTGATAAAATTATCTCTACTTTGGCAGATTATGACTGATCGTACAGCGCCAATCTAAAACTTGGCTTTTTTATAATATTTTCTGCATTGTATATTAATATTGAAGTCATCCAAACTATAAATGTACACATATGGAATTAGGTTTTAAACAAACAAGTGATAAATAAACCAGAATTTCTTTTTTATTTTAGATTCTTTAAAGTAGCCACCTTTTGCTTTGATGACAGCTTTGCACACCTCTGGCATTCTTTCAATTAAAGAGGTAGTCACCTGGAATGGTTTTCTATTACCAGATATGCCTTGTCAAGTCTTTATTTCTTGGTTTCTTAATGTATTTGAGATCCTCAGTTTAATCCTGGACCAGATCCATTCCAGATTTTCTGGATAGCCCAGCTTCACTGATGAAAGTGTATCCTCTCCAGCTTTGAAAAGCTTTCATAAATCAGACCCCATATATTACATTAAGAAACACTCAATCAAGTAAAGAGAAATGACAGTCCAACTTTATTTAACCAAATGATAAGTTCATTAAAGTTACCAGCTTCCAAAACTGCAAATTACTATCAGTTCAGAGTACAGCCCACATTAGATCTCAATTAGCAGTCACATCTGCTGTCAACAGAGGAGGCTGTGTGAATCAGGCCTTTAAAATCAGGTATTAAATACACAAGGAATAGACATTAGACCAGAGGAAATCTGTACTTTGGTCTGATGAGTCCAAAGTTTAGATTTTGGCTGCTCCTGCCATCTCTTTGTGACTCAGAAAAGGTGATTGAATTTGTGTGGTTCCCATTGTGAAGCATGGAGAAGGAGGTGTTATGGGTAGGGTTGCTTTGCTGGTGACACTGTTGGTGATTTGATAAAAATTCAAGGCACACTTAACCAACATGGCTACCACAACATTCTGCAGCAACATGATATCCTATCTGGTTTACACTTAGTGGGATCATCATTTAAAAAAAAAAAGTCAATGACCCCAAATACACCTTCAGGTATGTAAGGGCTTTTTGACCAATATGGAGAGTGATGGATAGTGTTGGTATTGGAATTTGCGTTGTCCCTGGCAGTCGGCAGTTTAAATTCAGATAGACCCGACCCAAAAAAAAACGAGATTCAACGGCAAAAATTTGGATTAAAAAAATGTAAAAAAAATGTGTAAAAAAATAAATATTTGTTAAACTAATTTATTAAGTGTTTGTGTTTATTTAACTAATTGTTTTTTTTTTTATGTATAATTCATATTATTAAATGTATTTAATAATTATACTGAATTTTTTACTACTTTGAAAAAATAAGAAAATAAATCAACACTGGAGTTCTGCTTTACCATTTAACACATTTACACATGATGCAAGCACCTCATTGTGAGAATAAATGTGTTCTCATGGATAATTATGCTATAATTTAATCAAATTGGTATGTAAAACATAAAAAAGTAATTCCCCTCTACCCCCCAAGTGTGGGGTTTGCTCCTTATATATTCTACTTCTTTTAATGTAATATTTTATGTTTGCTAACCACATCCACTTTTGGTGGGTGAATGTGTCTTGTGTACCACAGACCCTTTAGCTAAACAGTTCAATCGGACACATTGTTCTATGGGCAAACAAAAATAAAATTCTCAACACATTTGGGATGCATTTCCTCATTCTCTATCGTTAATATAAGCTGCCTTTGAACCACATCTGTGTATGGCTTTCAACATTCCATTTTATGTTTGTTTTTTTTTTCTTTACTTTTACCCCTCACCTACATTAAAGTGAACAAAATGTTTCAATCTTCATTGCCGTTGGGACAGCTTGGACATCAGCTGGGAGTTTGGCTTTCGTTTGATCTAGACAACGTCTGTGCTAGACATTCTCCTCAAATTCATATGGTCATCAAAGGCTTTCGAAGATGTAACACTTGGGATAAATTAGTACATCCTTTCCTTTAAATTTGTTATCCTGAGCAGGGGAACACCTCTCAGCTTTCTGTCTGCTTTCAGTCTATGAAGAGGAAAAAAATATATAATAGTCATAACAATAATAAACTTTTCAAGGAAAATTAGTTCCAGCGAGAGATTAGTCATACACAGAAGCCAAGACAATGGAAAAGAAGAAGAATTAGACTGGCCATAGATGTAAGATAGAGGACATCAATTTCTAAGCAATCTGGAAATACTCAAATGGTCTTCCTTTTGCAATATCCTATGAGATAGCATCATACCATTAACCATTGATATCATTGCATTAAAGAAATATGTTACAGAATACCTGACAATTTTAAGCAAAATTTAAAGAACTTTATCATACCCAATTAAAACATTTACAACATCTGAGACCACATTAGGTTGGCAGCACAGACTACAGAGCATAACAGGTACATTTTTTTAATTGTGAACTATTTTTTATTGTTGGGACTCATTATGTTATATACTTTAAGTTAAAACAATCTAGAACGAAATAGCTATAAAATATAAATAACTGCATTCTTACTGATTTTGCTACTGGAAATAAATCCACTATCAAAAATGTGCTAGTTAAGTAAAACTATATTCACACATGAGAAGGAATTTAAAAGTGCTTTCTTGAACCATAAAGCATTCATGAAAAAGTGAATGTTCAAACCAAAGTGATAGGGCCTGATTTATTAAAGCTCTCCAAGGCTGGAGAAGATATACTTTTATTAGTGAAGCTGGGTGATCTAGCATAGTGGTTGCCAACCTTTTCAGTCCCGCGGACCACTAAAATTACCGGCTCCGGACCATGCATGCGTGGAGAGAAGGCTGTCAGTCAATGGGAGAGAAACCTCCCCCAGATCTGAGCCTGCAATGGAAGAGTGGGCAGGTTGTGTCCAGGGACACAACTCGCCCACTTCCCTGACCCTGGGATTTGTACGGGGGACATGGTCCGCGGCTCTAGGCAATGAGCCCCTCTAGTGGGGTCCTTCTCCTGACCTCACTCAGGGATGCACTGGCCGGAGCCACAGACCACCAAAATTTTCTCGCAGACCACCGGTTGCTGACCGCTGATCCAGCAAACCTGGAATAGATTTCCTAAAAGTCACTTGCTATTTCTTAGCAAATGTTTTCAATCCTGGACCAGATCCATTTCAGGATCACTTAGCTTCACTGACATAAGTATATCCTCCCCAGCCTTGGAGAGATTTCATAAATCAGGCCCATAGTGTCTCTTTAAATACCATTGCCCCTACATAACCTACTAATACTTATCTGTCTAGTGCCCCTGCCTTTCCTACCTATTCCTCATTGGACACCAAAATATCTGGTGATGGCTGATACCAAAGCGAAGAGGGAGCAGTGATGTAATCTCCTCTACTATGTGACAGTTCACAAGCCCAGTGATTTCCCTCTAAATGTAAGTACTTCATCACTGGAGGAGTTCACATTACCGGAGGGGTTTATGGAATTTTGAGATAGATGAATCAGTATTGGGTGCGCACCTTAAATTATGGTGGGTTACATGGGGGACCACCAGTAGTTTAGAAACAATTATTGTTTCATATTCAAAAACCAAAACCTATTTATTGATTAAAAAACATGCAAAATTGTATTCATTATTACAAATACACTGAAAAACTGAAAATATTTGCCAACTAATACCCAATGATTTTTTAGGAAATCCATTCTAAGTTTGCTGGATCACCCAGATTCCTCCATGTTAGTCTATCCTCTCCAGTCTTGGCGAGTTTTAATAAATCAAGACAAATGGGGCTTGTTTACCAAAACGGAGGCTGTTTACTTACCAAGGCAAGCTATCACCTTGCAATAATTCACTGAGTTTAGTGAATGAGGTGAAAATTCCCTTTGCAAACAATATCCAATTACTTGCAAGGACATTTAAAAAACAGGATTTTTCCTTGCACATGATCAGATGGTGGAAATGAGTAGAGTAATAACTCATTTTGGAAGCTTAATGAAATATCCCTTGCAAAGAGGTCATTTACTTTGCTATGTGTACAGTCTAATTTGTTTTTGTAAATGAACCCCAATGATTCTATTCCATTATTTGCATAATTCAGGAGTACAAGAAGTGTACTATAAAATAGGTGCGTCTTTACTGTAAGAAAGTATTGTCACTCGAGGCTTCCTCCAGACACAGGAGGAATAATAGTTATAAAAAGGTTGACAATCTGTCTCCTAATTCATATTTTATATTATTACAGGAGATAAGTTCACCTGTCAGACTTGTCATTTCTGTATTTATTTGCATCTTCATTTTTGAATTTCTGAATTAAATCTGACTTACATTGCAGGAATCATTTGATTTTTTTACTATTTACTTTTATTCTTTCCCTGGTAAAAATGAACTGCTGGGCCATAAGGTCAACCTGTCTTCTGTCTGAGTGCTGTTTAAAGACACTCCGAAACTTTAATCTAACAAATATGTTGGGATTATAAGAATAAATATATGAAAAAGACTAAAGTCTTTGGTAATTTAGTTGTTCTTAAATCTCACTGGTTCTCTTAAAAAATGTTGCAAAACAAAGACATCTACAACATGATACGTACAGCATAATGACAAACATATGGAAAGAAAAAAAAATGAAGAAAAGTGAATTAAAAAAGTAATATAAGTTCTAAAAATATAAATCACACTATAACTGTTAGATATCAGAGTACAGCTTAATTTAGCTATAAACTTTCCAAACAGTAGCTGTACGGTAAGGCAGTATATTGCCGCATGCTGCCAAAGCAACTACAACAGATTTAATAGATGTCTCAGATACTTCAGACAAAAATGACCTCCACAGAGTACAAAACTCAAGTCCTCCTAATGGAATGAGACATATCAGTGATTCCCTCCACTGTCCCCTAGGCAATCTGCTAACTCCAATGAGAGGAAAAAGGGAGGAAAATAGCTTCCAAATACAATTCAAAGTGTTCCAAAAGCGATTTTCATAACATTAGTACCAAAGAGTCCAGGGGAACCTTTAATACACTACAAGCAAATATAGTGCTTTCATTTTGATATAGAGTTGAGCTGTCACACTGCTGTAAAACAAAGAATGTATGAAAACAGACACAGCTTGTTTTCAAGGCTTTTCTTTATTTTTTATTTGTAATGCTGGAATACTTCATAGGATGGTAATGCCTAACCTATTAACTTAATATATTAAAACTTCTTCCATGCATGCATGTTAAAGATACAGCTTTGGTGGAAGGAGAACTAGGCGATACTCATATTGTATTGGGTGCAGACCACTGCAAAACACAAGCCACGCTTCTATACTAGGTGTGTGGTCACCAAGGTGTTCATGTATATTGCAGGTCCAGGAGTCGTGCACTATACATGAAAACATTAGGGATCTTTTGCAACAATGAGTGGCCAGCAAGGTGCTCATGTATAATGCAGGACCCAAAGTCCTGCACTGTACACAATAACATTGGGGACCTGCTGCAACAATGAATGGCCAGCAAGGTGTTCATGTGTAATGCAGGACGAGCAGTCTTGCACTATACATGAGGACATTAAGGACCTGTTAGAACAATGAGTGACCACCACAGTATTCATGTATAATGCAGAACCAGCAGTCCTGCACTATACATGAGGATATGAAGGACCTGCTGCAACAATTAGTGGTTCATTTATAATGGGGGACCAAAAGTGCTGCACTGTACATACGGACATTGAAGACCCACTGCAACAATAGGTGGCTACCAAGACTAGTAAGGTGTTCATTTATAATGCAGGACCAGCAGTCCTGAACTATACATGGGGATATTAAGGACCCAATGCAACAAAGAGTGGCTATCAAGGTGTTCATATATAATGCAGGATCATGCACTGTACTGTATATGAAGACATTAAGGACCCACATGAGGACATTTAGGGCCCAATGCAACATTATGTAAGTATCACTTTTAGCCTAGATGGCAAAATATTTGTCTTTGTATAGTGCAGAAGGATTAGAAGTCAACAAATAAACAAGCAATGCTTTACTTTCTTCTTTGAACACCCAGCATGATATGGAAACAAGTGTCACAGAAACATATGGCATTATATTGTTTGTTTGTAAAGTAAAAAGTTATACAAATACGGAATAAATTATGGCAGAGATAGATGTGAACACATTGACAGAAAGTGAGGGGAAAATCTAAGGGAACCCCGAGAGCAAAGAAACCTTATACAAGTTTCATTCCTCCCCTGCTCTATCCTAGCAAAAAACTTTTGACTTGACATATATTTTGAGGAACATTATATGATTACTAGAGAAGTGTTTATATAATGAAAGATATATATATATATATATATATATATATATATATATATATATATATAT
>NC_092865.1:20261171-20268257 GCF_032062135.1 Pyxicephalus adspersus | reverse complement strand
TTTAAATAAGCTATTTATTTTATCTTGATACTTTTCAATTACTGGCCACTTTTTTCAAACACTCTACACAGCTTTACCTGTTACTGTGTGGGGTACAAGACTTAAAAACACTTTTTATTAGATTTCCTGTGGTTCTCCAACTCAAGTTTCCTGACCATTAAAAATAAATAGATCGATATTACGAGGACTCAAATCTTACACTGCCAAATATTCTCTCAGCATAAAGAAGTGACACCAGGCTGTTCATCTTTTGCTGATTTCCATCTACAGTCACACAACATAAAGCAGCCTTCATATCCTTTCTGTACACTTCATTTCATAGACAACAACCTTATCGGCAAACTTTACATTTGCAGCCTCCTTACGCACATTCATTTCACGCAACATCAGCCTTCGCATTACGTCTATCAACCATCAGATTTCCATGACAGCTTCCAAGCACAAATACAAGCTCAGCTAAATGCAGGGCCACACTTAACTTACAGATACATGCCATTCTTGGCTTACTAGATGTAGAGCCCCCTGATTACTTATCATAAATATTTTCCATGTTTGTAATAAATGGATGAAGTAGACAAATAGGTATATTACAGGTTGTGTCCCTGAACTTGTTTCTAGCCATCAGCAAAGTTCTTCAGAACTTCAGATGCCATATATAAAACTTGGACATGATGCTGGGCACTCTGTAGCGAAGTCCTCTAGCCTTCCTATTACACAGCAGTCCAATTTGCTAGGAAAATGAGCTGCAATATTACTGTCTACTCCTAGGGCCTGATTTATGCTTCCTAGCGCTATAATCCAGTTCTGTTGAGACACGATCAGCTTTTGAAATATGGGAATAGATTCCATTCTAGTGTGCCAGTATGCAGTACAAACAATGTTATACAGCCACGAAAGAGAAAAAGGCAACTAAAACAAGTTGCTGCACAATTTTACAAAACTTGAGTATACAAAATTACAAACATCCCTCCCAAATGACATTGATTTACAGCAGGGGTCAGCAAACTTTTTTGGCTACTAGGCCATTTTAGGAGGTCAAGAAGGCACACTAGGCCGGACTCTTGCTGATGGCTCTGCACCCACCAGGAACACCCCTGAAGTGTTCAAGCGGGCCGTGGTAAATAGTAAAGAGAGGCATACCAAGGAGGCTCAAGAGCCGCGGGTCGCCGACCCCTGCCGGCCACTATTAGGCCGGATCGACCAGGGCAGCGTTAAACCGGAACGGACTACTGGCTAGACCGTATCTGACCTAAAGGTCGGAGTTTGCCGACCCTGATTTAGAGGGACTGTCTGTTTTTCAGAACCAGGTCCTTCTGTTCTTTTGTCCTCCTCATGCCCTCTTTTCGGATAGATATATACATGTATTTTTTACCTAATTCCACTAAACCTTTCATCCAGCTTCCAAAATATTCCATTTGCTTTTTTAAAAAGTCAGTAAAAAAAAAGTAGTTGTCAAAAAAAACAAACTGTCAGTTTACCTTATTTTACTACCTCATTTTTTGGCTATTAAATTTTACGGCTTACAGAATGAGGGCATGGCAGGGGTGTGTGATTTACCTACATACTTTAAGGGTTAAAAGTCTCACTCTCGTTTATCTCTAACAATTGTCAAGTATGTCTAAAAACAAATCCATTTGTAAATCAAAAAGAAATGCTCACAGAAAACAGTAACGTAATACATACACCAGTAAAAAAATGTTTTGCACTGGTTTCTGTAGAAAATCCAAAATAATAACCAAACCAATACCTAGGTTTAGGTTTAATTTAGTGCAAAAGCAACCATGTAGTAATAAAAAATAATATCAGTGCAGAGTTACAGAGAATTTATCTTTGTAATGGCAATGCAAACCCAAATTAAGCAATAAGTATCCTGGCAGGGCCACTTAGCCAGGCAACTGTCATCCATTGTATTTGACAATCAGAATATCATATGTTAAAGCCAAAGTAATTGTTAGTGTCTAAGGTCCCAGGTCCCCATTTTGTGCTGTTATAACCAGAGACAAAGGTCCTGATTTAATAAAGCTCTCCAAGGCTGGAGGGGATACACTTTGATCAATGAAGTTGGGTGATCCAGCAAACCTGGATCTCCAAGATTGACTGATGAAAGTGTATCCTCTCCAGCCTTGGAGATCCTTAATAAATCAGGCCCAAAAACTAGAAAACTATTTTCCTACCCTGGCAGTTTGGATTTCTCCTACAGATCTGCAGCAGGGGGAATTGTAGGCACACAGTGCAAACAAGACTGCGGGAACTAAAGCAAAAAAAATAAAGTGAATTGGTAGGTAGGTTGGCTGTCCTATTGCATACTAAAAGGTGTTACTGAGTACTGAGCAACAAAATTTGTGGTAGGTTGAGTACCATCCATTGATAGCCTTTTAATGAAGCTTTTATCTAGAATCCATTAGGCATAACAACTCCAACATTTCACAACAGGGCAGTACAGAACTGAATGTGAATATTCAGAATACATTTCACAAAGAGACAGTATAGATCTGAATGTGAATATTCAGAATAGATTTCATAACAGGACAGTTCTAGACACATACGGAGTACAGCTTGCAAGCTTCCCTATGGATTAGGCTCCTCCATTCTAGGAACCAGACATCAGCGCTCCTGATATCCAGGTCTCTAGGCCATGTTAAATTAGGAACATTTCTCAAGACCAAGGCCTCTTAGACTGGGTAACCTTCCCCTAGCTCACACTTCCAGGAACCAGTCCATCTCTGAAGCAGCTTAAAGATGGCTGCCAAACTCTCTTGAGATCAGTGAATCTCACAATGTATTCACTATAAATGGCCCATAAACAGAACACAAGAACACTACATCTAGTAAATATTTATGATGATGCATTAAACATTGTAAAATGCAGATATCTCTGCAGGGGATGCTCAGCTTTACATATTGCCTCTACCTACAGGCAAGCCCCCTTGCTGGGTTAGACATCTGCATCCATCTTGATATGCCAGTATAGGATGCCATAACTTCATGCATGCCAATTATGTACAGTCATCAGCATCCACATTTAGAAGAATCATTGCAGATAAGAAATATTTATTGCAGAAGAGACATGCAGAGCGGTTTGTGCTGTCAAAGCTTACCCGCCAGCAATCTGTCATGAAAAGGTTATGGTTCCTTTTTAACTTTCCAACATACAGATCCTGATTTTCTGAGGAAATGCCAACAGCTGATCACTCCATCTCTTCTTATTGGACACTAAGGATAACTATTAAATTGGAGAAGATTTCAGTTGTCTTGTGAAGTTAATGGACCATGAGTATATGTAATATTGTGGTACATGTAACCTTAGCAACAACCTCAGAAATTGGTCAAAAAGCTTCTTGAGTCATCATCAGCTAATTAGCAGAAATTGCTTCAGTTTCTTTATAGGCAATTTCGGACCACAAGCTGAGTTGCATCAAACTCAAAGTCCTGTGAAACCAAACGTTTGTAAAATATCAAGATCAAAATCCCCAATGTCAAAGCACTCAAGAAACACAGAACATAACAATGATGAAACTTTCCACAAAGTTCTGGGCACGCAAAAAAAAAATCATTACAATCTGGATAGAAAGAATATTAAATATACAGAATCAATGAATCAATCATCTGGATTAAGTGTAGCATATTCGTAAAACAAACAGCACTCTTTGAAAGTTTGCTTATTTAAAAATGATTCCCTAGAAGTGTGTCAAAAATGTTTCTTCATATAGATGTATTCAAGCTGGACATGCACAGTAGGTTTTTTTCTAAAAGACAAAAGAATTTCAAAAGTAACCTAACAGTGTATGGGCTCCTACTTTCTGATGAAAGAAAATGTAAAGCTGAACTGTAGGGAGATGTAAAATTTGCACATGTGCTGCTCTGTAATTAATAATGCAACAATACCAGTACCAGTTTAAGTACCTGAATGTGAATTGATATCAACCTCTTGTAGTCTAATATACAACAGAGCTCAGAGAGAGGGAGGGAGAAGCAGCCTAAGGAGACAATAAGGTGTGCTGCAGTGCAAGAAGCACCAATAAGGGAGAACAGGATGATTGAGAGACCCACTCATCAGTGTGATGCTTCTCTTTTCACTGTTAGCTGTTCTTTTCACTGTAAGGCTCTTGCAAAGGACAAGAGGGCACTCTTTACATTTAAAAGAAATGTATTCTCCGGATAAGGAAAGGATTCTTTACTGTAAGGTCTGTTAAAATGTGACCTTCAGGAAGTAGTTTCAGCAAGTTCTATAGATTGCTTTAAGAAAAATCTGGATGCTTTTCTGGAAGCACAGAATATAATCGTGTATTAAAGCTTTAAAGTAAAGACAACAGAGACTGTTAATCCAGGGAACATCCGATTGCCTCACGGGATCACAATGGAATGTTTTTCCCGTTAAAGCCCGTTTTTCCCGTTTTAACCTATCTATGTAATTATGTTCATTCACAGGTCAGGGATGAGAAGGAGAACTGTAAGTGAAAGTGCAGCAGAGAAAAATCTGACCCTCTGCTAGGAATACATGTGTTGTGTGACAGAACTAGGTAAATATCTGGACTTGATGGGCAGGAATCCAATTGTTTGGTAAGAAAATAGTTCTAATATATGTATCTCTTCTGTGTATTTATCTGTTTGCCTGAAGTTAAACTTTAACATGCACAGTAATTGAAAAAGTGAAAAATTGCTATCATATAGGAACTGTTAATGGCTTATAAGCAAAACTCTGGGAAATCTATTTTTTTCCTAAATGACTAAAAAATAGTTCAGTTGACATACTGAGCTTTAAACGTTATAGTTCTAAATAAGCAGTGTGAGATCATCTAAAGCTATGTACATACGTCAGGTAATTGTCGCCTGAGATGAATATTTACGCTTATCTGGTGAAAATCTAGCCTGTGTACAGCGGTCCCACACCATAATATTGGTTCTCTATAGCACAATGGGATAGCAAAAAATAATGATATTCAGAAAAGAGCATGAATTATAGCCACAGGCATTAAGGGTATGCAGTAAAAGGCTGCCAGTTCGAAACATCAGATATATAGTCCTGCTATGAAAGAGGGTTTTTTGAGTTTTGTTTTAGGAACAGTGCACTTATGCTCTGAATTCTGTTGCTAGTTGCTGTTCTGATAGTGGACTTCAATGCAGCTTCTTTGAATTTTTAAACTGTTGTGTTGCATTACCCAAAGGCAAATTCAAGACAGTTCCTGCCTGATTTGCATGTGTAACAATATTTAAAACATCAGAGTGCTTCAAATGAGTTCCAATACTTCCTTGTTTGAGCCAGATTTCTCCTGCCCATAGCAGTGTTGGCTCCGGTATGTGTTTGATCTAAATTCTGATAAATTGCCCTGATGTGATCCATGCTTCTGGAGTCCAGGTAAGAGAGGTAAGAAGGCTAACAGCTCAATATTAACTTCTGGTCCGCAGATTCCAAACCTAACTCCATTCTTGTTCCCTCCTCAGACATGCACTAAAACCACATGTTTTGAAATAAAATGTGTATCCATACCTCTTCTATTTTTATCATGTAATACCATGGGACCTCTTCTCCCTGCCATGGTGCTCCTCAATGCCTTTCTCTGTGACAAATAAAGATGCACTCCCCCCCAATATGCTCTTACAACATCTGTTAAATGATAAAAAGTGTCATACACCCTGGAAATGGACTGGAGTTGGAGCAATGAGTTAGTTAATTAGGTAATAAGGGAGAACATAAGACAGATTTTTTTTATATTTACTTGTACTACACAGTTTTATTTTATCTGAGATTAAGATTAAGGAACGCTTTATTAAGATTATATGAATGGCTGAGGACTGTTGGATAGTGTCTGCATGCCTAACTGCCTTCTAGTGTTTATGACCAACCTAAGGGAAAAAAACATTTTGGTACACTTGTTTGAAAGTTTTCTTGCCTGTTTTTGCTACCTTCCCCACTAAGCTAATGGAAATCCTCCCTTTTCTCCGTTGCAGCATACTTACCTAGCTCTGGTACCCAGTTGTGTTACCCCAATGTTTACTTCTTGCTGGCCAATTCTCCACTTTACCCTGCGCAGTAGACCCTATAGTCTTTGAAAGTTCAAATGTGTCCTTACCCTTCAAAATAGGCTTCTTTGTTTGTTTTTCTGACAATTGTATTTTTATGTTCATAGGCTTTACAAGTGATATTTTATACAGGTAGTTCCTGAGTTAAGGACTGGTCTCTTCTGCAACCCCTTGTAACCCTTTTTGACCAAGACAAACTCTGAAGTTGATTCTTTTTGCATATCAAATCACAGCTTGCTTCAGAAGTTAATGAATGTCTGGGCTCCATAAAGTTTGTCATATATTGGCTCAAAAACATCTGTCCTAGCTACATTTAATAAAATAATGTACCTGTTCCAACTTACATACAATTTCATCTTAAGAACAAACCTACAGTCTCTATCTCGTATGTAATCAGGGGACTACCTGTATTTGTAAATAGAAGTATCAACAAGAGTTAGCAATGCCCTGCAGTTCCTGCAAAATGCCAGAAGGTCTTGTGATTCTCAATCACCTATGGAAGCTGATAGGTATATTTGTGCAGCTATTACAATTTTTTCTTTGTAATGCAAGTGAACAATGCTGTTAACATTGTTCAGACATATTTATCCACCAGAAATACCAACTTATGGTGGACTCCATGTGGGTTCACTGCCTTTTCCTTTTGATTGCTGCAGTGATCCAAAAGGGATGTTTCCCTAAGATTAATTGTACACTTCTTGTAGCAGTCACCAGAACATCAAAATTCTTCCTTTTGGGATGTTTTATCATATAACTGACAACAGTGACATTTCAAAGCCCAAAAATGTCTCTTCATTGGGTTAATAGTGACACTATTGCCTGTTGAAAGGGGCTATTCTGAACTTGAAAATGTCACTGTTGTCACTTATGTGATTTAGAATAATGATTGGAAGTGTGTTAATGTGCTAGTGGTTTCCACTAGAAGTATAACAATCCATCTGGCACTATTTGTATAGATCCAGCACCGAGAAAAGAAATGCATTCTAAGTATGGGCAAACATTTAGACATGTAAACTGTAACTAGTAGTGTATTTAAATTTTTTTGCTAAATTACAGTGGATCCAT